>NW_027305881.1:0-25211 GCF_039555335.1 Amphiura filiformis | reverse complement strand
GTCTTCCACGTGATCAGTTGGACTGGGCGGACACAAAAAAGTCTGACTTTGTTTGCACATTTTGGCGCAAAATTCAAGCATATCCTATTTCTCCTAAATCGTGTTGAAATTGTATTTTCCGTGATATCGCCATTTTGAGATCAATAATTGCCGAAATTTCAATATTTTTTCTTGCCAGTGTCTTCCACATGATCAGTTGGACTGGGCGGACACAAAAAAGTCTGACTTTGTTTGCACATTTTGGCGCAAAATTCAAGCATATCCTACATTGCTTAAATCATGTTGAAATTGTATTTTCCGTGATATCGCCATTTTGAGACCAATAAGTGCCGAAATTTCAATCTTTTTTCTTGCCAGTGTCTTCCACGTGATCAGTTGGACTGGGCGGACACAAAAAAGTCTGACTTTGTTTGCACATTTTGGCACAAAATTCAAGCATATCCTATTTCGCCTAAATCGTGTTGAAATTGTATTTTCCGTGATATCGCCATTTTGAGATCAATAATTGCCGAAATTTCAATCTTTTTTCTTGCCACTGTCTTCCACATGATCAGTTTGACTGGGCGGACACAAAAAAGTCTGACTTTGTTTGCACATTTTGGCACAAAATTCAAGCATATCCTATTTCGCCTAAATCGTGTTGAAATTGTATTTTCCGTGATATCGCCATTTTGAGATCAATAATTGCCGAAATTTCAATCTTTTTCTTGCCAGTGTCTTCCACATGATCAGTTGGACTAGGCGGACACAAAAACGTTGTTTGCACACTTTGGCGCAAACGTCAGGCATATCCTATTTCGCCTAAATCGTGTTGAAATTGTATTTTCCGTGATATCGCCATTTTGAGATCAATAATTGCCAAAATTTCAATATTTTTACTGGCCAGTGTCTTCCAAATGATCAGTTGGACTGGGCGGACACAAAAAAGTCTGACTTTGTTTGCACATTTTGGCGCAAAATTCAAGCATATCCTATTTCGCCTAAATCGTGTTGAAATTGTATTTTCCGTGATATCGCCATTTTGAGATCAATAATTGCCAAAATTTCAATCTTTTTTCTTGCCAGTGTCTTCCACATGATCAGTTGGACTGGGCGGACACAAAAAAGTCTGACTTTGTTTGCACATTTTGGCGCAAAATTCAAGCATATCCTATTTCTCCTAAATCGTGTTGAAATTGTATTTTCCGTGATATTGCCATTTTGAGATCAATAATTGCCGAAATTTCAATCTTTTTCTTGCCAGTGTCTTCCACATGATCAGTTAGACTGGGCGGACACAAAAAAGTCTGACTTTGTTTGCACATTTTGGCGCAAAATTCAAGCATATCCTATTTCGCCTAAATCGTGTTGAAATTGTATTTTCCGTGATATCGCCATTTTGAGATCAATATTTGCCAAAATTTCAATATTTTTTCTTGCCAGTGTCTTCCACATGATCAGTTGGACTGGGCGGACACAAAAAAGTCTGACTTTGTTTGCACATTTTGGGGCTAAATTCAAGCATATCCTATTTCGCCTAAATCGTGTTGAAATTGTATTTTCCGTGATATCGCCATTTTGAGATCAATAATTGCCAAAATTTCAATCTTTTTTCTTGCCAGTGTCTTCCACATGATCAGTTGGACTGGGCGGACACAAAAAAGTCTGACTTTGTTTGCACATTTTGGCGCAAAATTCAAGCATATCCTATTTCTCCTAAATCGTGTTGAAATTGTATTTTCCGTGATATCGCCATTTTGAGATCAATAATTGCCAAAATTTCAATCTTTTTTTTGCCAGTGTCTTCCACATGATCAGTTGGACTGGGCGGACACAAAAAAGTCTGACTTTGTTTGCACATTTTGGCGCAAAATTCAAGCATATCCTATTTCTCCTAAATCGTGTTGAAATTGTATTTTCCGTGATATCGCCATTTTGAGATCAATAATTGCCGAAATTTCAATCTTTTTTCTTGCCAGTGTCTTCCACATGATCAGTTAGACTGGGCGGACACAAAAAAAAGTCTGACTTTGTTTGCACATTTTGGCGCAAAATTCAAGCATATCCTATTTCGCCTAAATCGTGTTGAAATTGTATTTTCCGTGATATCGCCATTTTGAGATCAATATTTGCCAAAATTTCAATATTTTTCTTGCCAGTGTCTTCCACATGATCAGTTGGACTGGGCGGACACAAAAAAGTCTGACTTTGCTTGCACATTTTGGGGCTAAATTCAAGCATATCCTATTTCGCCTAAATCGTGTTGAAATTGCATTTTCCGTGATATCGCCATTTTGACATTGTGATGTGCCCTGAGTAATTTGATTTAATTTAATTATTTAACTTTGTTTACAAGCTGAAAGTATTTCATGAGATCGGAAACCCCCTTGTACGTGCAAGACAATGGTGTGGAAAGTCATTTTGGTATTCCCCAAATTATTGTAAACAAAGTCAGATCTATGTTTGGAACTTGGAAAGCCCCAGTTCATTATTGCACCATCAGGAAAAAACCCCAGGAAGTGATGTAATGTGAATGTGTATAATTAATCTTGGGAAATCCCAAGATTGCAGCAATGTTGTGAAAATGTGATTGAAGTAATGGTTTATTAATAGATGATGGGTTTTTTTGCATGAGTACTGATATAAAAAGCTGCAGGCTTTTTGTTGGGACTTTACAGAATATGGTGGGAGTTTGTAAACTCCACATGTGTGTGATGGTCTTCGTGCTTCAAAAAGAAGTACATTTTAACCAGTTTATATAGCCAATAATTGAGCTAATTTTAATACAGCAACGAAGAAGACAGCGAGCACACAAAAGTGCTCTTCCTCATCAAAGGATTAAAAGTTCTTCTGTCAAATTGCTGGAGTTTGCTGGGTTTGTGAAGGCCACGCATCTGTCAAGAAACAGTGGAGCTGTGTTAACGAAACCTGTTCCTGGAAAAAGAGTGATTGGTGAAAGAAACACCATTTTTGGAGAAAGCAGCGCAAAGAGATATATTGCGGAGAGAGCAGCACAAGAAGATAAGCAATAGAAGAAAGCAGCATCATTCTCGTGTGAGGATTTTATACGCAAGGATTTATAAACGCAAGAGTACACTGGACTTCGATGGTTTTCGCAAGACAAGTGAATAAGGATATAATACATCAGTCGTCCAGAACATTGCAAGAACTCTAGGATCACCAACAAGAAGACAGCTGGTTAAGTACTGATATAGTAAAACTGTCATTGTGTGATTTTATTGTATATGCGATATTGTTATTATATGTACCAATCATACTCTGTTTTCAATTAAAGACTTAGATTTTGTTAGCTTAAACAAACAGTGTATTTGTGTTGTGCATTCGTGTGAGTTCGGGAAAAAGGTGATTTTGGCCTTGAGTCAAGTACGACTCGTAACAAAATTGGGGGCTCGTCCGGGAAATACACTGTAAAAAAGTTAACATTAATTTACTAAGTCTTGAAAGTGAAAGTACAGTATGGCAGAGTTCAAAGCAGAAGAGTTTCTTGAAACTATAGATTGGGAGAAGTTTGATAAGTTGAAGAAACCTGATTTATTAGCATTTGCAAAATACTATGAATTGGATGTAAAGCAAGCCAACAGAAAACAAATAATCAAAAATGCCTTGATTGAAGTTTTGGTTGATGAAGAGTATTTTGAGGAATCCATTTTGGACAGGAGAAAAGAGGTCAAAACTGAAATCGGAGATGCAGTTAAGTTGAAAGAACTAGAAGTTCAGGTGGAAATGGAAAAATGAAAATGCAATTGCAGTTGGACATGCAAAAGCTAGATATGCAAAATAAAGAAAAAGGAGAAAGAAGAGATATGGAAAATAAAGAAAGATAGGAATGACTAGTCATGGTAAACAAGAAACTAGAAATGGAAGAAAAAGCACGCTAAGAAAAGATGGCGCTTGAGCACCACAAATTAGAAACAGAAGAAAAGGAAAAGGTAGCAAAATTGGAACTTGAAAAACAAAAGTTAGAAATGGAAGAAAAGGAAAAACTAGCTCAAGCACATTTGAAAGAAAAAGAAATTGAGTTTGAACAAGAGAAGTTGGCTAAGCTAGGTGACAAATACTCATCAAGTTTCTCCTCAAAGTCAAAGTCAGGGTTTGATGTTACAAAGTATGTAAAGCTTGTGCCTAAATTCAAAGAGAAAGAAGTTGACGAGTACTTTCAACATTTTGAAAAGGTAGCTACAAATTTGAAATGGCCTCCAGAGCATTGGACCCTACTGTTACAAAGTAGTTTTGTGGGGAAGGCCAGGAAACTTACTCAGCTCTACCAATAGAGAAGTGTAATGATTATGAAGAAGTCAAACAGGCAGTCCTTAAGGCCTATGAACTGGTGCCTGAAGCATACAGACAAAAGTTCAGAGATTCAAGAAAGCAAGCAGATCAAACCCATGTAGAATTTGCTAGAGTAAAAGAACAAATGTTTGACAGGTGGCTTGGGTCAAAAGAAGTCAAAGATGATTTCGGCCAACTTAAGCAATTAGTTCTTATAGAAGAGTTCAAGAAATGTGTCCACGTTGACATTAAAACCCATTTGGATGAAAGCGCTAGCAAAATTAAGACGCTAAACGAAGCGGCGACAATGGCGGACGACTATGGCTTGACTCACAAATTGAATGGGAGTAAATTTAGTCATAACAGAAGTTATTCAAACAGGTTCAGCCATAACCAACCTAGAGCAAATCAGGGTGGTACACAAGAAGTGAAACCTCAGTCTAATTCACAGCATAGTGCTGGTGGTAGAGGGACCCCAGGGAGTTCAGGTAACAGAGCAAAATTTGGGACTGAATTTAAAGCCAAAGTAACTTGTACTCATTGTAAGAGACCAGGGCATACGATGACCCAGTGTTATTTCTTAAAAGGCAGACAAGACGCACAAAAACAGCAGCAAACTGCTAGTAATACTGTAGGATGTGCAGTGTCACTTGAGTCAAAGAAACAAGTCAGTCAAATCAAGAAACAAGAATTCCCACAAAAGGGAGGTGAGACAGACAAGGTGTGTGAAGAATTTGAACCATTTGTGTTAGAGGGAGTAGTATCACTTGGTGATAATGGTAGTCCAAAGCCCATTAAGATTGTGCGAGATACGTGTTGTGCACGGTCTATGATTCTGGAAGGAACTTTGCCCTTTAATGAGGATAGTTCAGCAGGTAATGCTTTGATCCAGGGTATTGGGATGGAAATAATTAGTGTACCTCTCCACAAAATTAACTTGAAATCTGACTTAGTTTCTGGTCCTGTAACCATAGGAGTTAGACATGAATTGCCAGTCAAAGGAGTGTCCATGTTGCTAGGAAATGACTTGGCAGGGGGGAAGGTTTTTCCTGACCCAATAGTCACAGATAAGCCCTGTATACAGGATGATAATAGTGAGGAAGAGGAGATATTTCCTGCATGTGCAGTGACACGGGCAATGAGTAAGAAAGCCTCATTAGAAACAATTGAGGACAACCAAATTGATGACTTAGGCTACAATTTGGAAGACACATTTGTGTCAAAGTTGAATGAGAAAGAAGATAAACTTCCTTCTCCTGGGGATAAAAATACCCCTAAAAGTGACACAGCCTCTGAGCATGAACAAATTGGGGAAACCATGAAAGACCCATTAAGTCATGACAAGCTAATTCTGGAGCAACAAAATGACCCAGAACTCAAAGAGATCAATCAAAGGGCATTGACCCTAGAAGAAGCAGAACAAAATTCTGTCTGTTTTTACAAACAAGATGGTGTGCTAATGAGAAAATGGCGCCCTCTTGATGTACCTGCCGATGAAGAGTGGAAGGTAGTGCACCAAATTGTGGTACCAAAAGTATACCACACTGAAGTAATTAACATAGCACATGATAGTCCCATGGCAGGGCATTTGGGTGTTAAGAAAACTCATGAAAGAATTCTGAGACATTTCTGGTGGCCCACTCTCAGAAAAGATGTTTCTGAATATTGCAAAACATGTCACATATGCCAAGTAGTAGGGAAGCCAAATCAGAAAATACCTCCTGCTCCATTGAAGCCAATTCCAGCCTTTGATGAACCATTTAGTAGGGTTATTATTGATTGTGTAGGCCCCCTACCAAAGACTAAGTCAGGTAATCAATACCTTCTGACAATTATGTGCGCGTCAACACGCTTTCCTGAAGCCATACCTTTGAGAAATATTAAAGCAGTGACTATAGTGAAAGCTTTAACCAAGTTCTTCACATTTGTGGGGCTCCCCAAGTCCATACAGTCAGACCAAGGATCAAACTTTACTTCTGGAGTATTTCAGCAGGTCATGTATCAATTAGGTATAGAACAGTATACCTCAAGTGCTTACCATCCAGAATCACAAGGTGCACTAGAAAGGTTCCACCAAACATTGAAAAACATGATCAGGACATATTGTTTGGAATTTCAGAGGGACTGGGATGAGGGAGTACACTTGTTGTTGTTTGCTGCTAGGGAAGCTGTTCAGGAAACTTTAGGATTTAGTCCTTTTGAGTTAGTGTTTGGACACACAGTGCGAGGGCCCTTAAAGTTGTTGAAAGAAAAGTGGCTCAATGAGAAATCAGATATCAATTTATTGGATTATGTCTCCAATTTTAAGCATAGGCTTAACAGAGTAACTGATATTGCCAAAGAAAACTTGAAACAGGGTCAGGCCAAAATGAAACAATGGTATGATAAACATGCCAAAGAGAGAGTGTTCAAACCAGGTGACAAAGTTCTAGTACTGTTTCCAATTCCAGGACACCCATTACAAGCCAGATATCATGGCCCATGTGAGGTAGAGTCAAAAGTGGGTGAAGTAGATTATATTATCAAGACTCCTGGTAGACGCAAGAGCAGGCAGTTATGCCACATAAATATGCTCAAAGAGTATGTTGAAAGAAGTGACAGTGGCATTCCAAAACCTGTGTGTACAGTAAAACATGCTGATAATGTAGACACACATGCCGATGTAGACAAAATCGCCAATGTAGACAAGAGTAAAGATGATAATTCTGATGTCACATTTGACCAGGATAAAGAGCTGGAGCACAAAGAGTATAATGTAAAATTGAACAATTCTGATGTGCTCACTAATTTGGACTCAAAGTTAGGTCATCTTTCTCAAGATCAACAAAGTCAAATTGCAAATTTGATTCACAAATTTGACAATATATTTCCTGATACGCCAAGTAGAACAAATGCTGCATTTCATGATGTAGATGTTGGTGATACAAAACCAATCAAGCAGCATCCTTATAGAGTCAATCCATTGAAAATGGAACATCTAAAAAATGAGATCAATTATATGCTAGACAATGATATCATAGAACCAAGTAGTAGTGAATGGAGTTCACCGTGTATACTAGTTCCCAAGCCTGATGGTTCATACCGATTGGTCGCAGACATGAGAGCTGCAAATGTTCATTCAAAGACAGACTCGTACCCGATTCCAAGAATTGATGATTGCATAGACAAAATTGGGAATGCAAAATTTGTTAGCAAATTTGATCTTTTGAAAGGGTACTGGCAGGTTCCACTCACAGACCGTGCCAAAGAGATTTCTGCTTTTTGTACACCATTTGGCCTTTACCAGTACAAAGTTATGCCATTCGGTTTGAAAAACGCGCCAGCAACATTTCAGAGAATGGTGAACCAAATTGTGGCAGACATAGAGGGATGTGAAGCGTATGTAGATGATTTGATTGTTTACAGTCAAACTTGGGAACAACACATGGAACAACTCCATCAGTTGTTTAAGAAGCTGTCTGAAGTACAATTGACAGTCAATCTGGTAAAAAGTGAGTTTTGCCATGCCACAGTCACATACTTAGGATATGTTGTAGGTCAAGGTCAGGTGAAACCTATCAAAGCCAAAGTGGAAGCAATTGAGCAATACCCCACACCTGTAAACAAGAAGGCACTCATGAGATTTCTAGGAATGGTTGGCTATTATAGAAAGTTCTGTCCAAACTTTTCAGAGATAGCAAGTCCTTTGACTGATTTGTTAAAGAAAGATGCAAAATTCATTTGGTCAGAACAGTGTGAAAATGCTTTTCACAAAGTCAAATCAATACTCATGAGTTCACCAGTACTTACTGCACCTGATTTTCAGAAGCAGTTCAAGTTGACTGTTGATGCCAGTGACATAGGCTGTGGAGGTGTTGTGATGCAAGAGGGTGAAGATCAAATAGATCACCCCATTTGTTACTTTTCAAGGAAATTCAACAAGCACCAGAGAAATTACTCCACAATTGAGAAGGAGTGTCTAGCATTGCTATTAGCATTGCTACATTTTGATGTGTATTTGGGTACCACAGTATACCCTGTGCTTGTTTTCACAGATCACAATCCCTCACCTTCATCAACAGGATGAAGAACAAAAACCAAAGACTGGTGAGGTGGAGTTTGACCTTGCAAGAGTACAATCTGGACATCAAACATATTAAGGGAAAAGACAATGTAATGGCTGATGCCCTGTCCAGAATTGCATAAAAACTGACAAACAAAAATTTCCTTTTAAAGGGAAGTTGTGTGTGACAAGTAGTCACTGTGTATGATGAGTTAAATACTCAAAGTTGATAATATGTTGAAGTTGATGTAAAAGAAGAAAACATTAAGAAAGTTTTCATTACATTCGAACTTTCTTCTTTTAAGGGGGAGGGTGTGATGTGCCCTGAGTAATTTGATTTAATTTAATTATTTAACTTTGTTTACAAGCTGAAAGTATTTCATGAGATGGGAAACCCCTTGTACGTGCAAGACAATGGTGTGGAAAGTCATTTTGGTATTCCCCCAAATTATTGTAAACAAAGTCAGATCTATGTTTGGAACTTGGAAAGCCCCAGTTCATTATTGCACCATCAGGAAAACCCCAGGAAGTGATGTAATGTGAATGTGTATAATTAATCTTGGGAAATCCCAAGATTGCAGCAATGTTGTGAAAATGTGATTGAAGTAATGGTTTATTAATAGATGATGGGTTTTTTGCATGAGTACTGATATAAAAAGCTGCAGGCTTTTGTTGGGACTTTACAGAATATGGTGGGAGTTTGTAAACTCCACATGTGTGTGATGGTCTTCGTGCTTCAAAAAAGAAGTACATTTTAACCAGTTTATATAGCCAATAATTGAGCTAATTTTAATACAGCAACGAAGAAGACAGCGAGCACACAAAAGTGCTCTTCCTCATCAAAGGATTAAAAGTTCTTCTGTCAAATTGCTGGAGTTTGCTGGGTTTGTGAAGGCCACGCATCTGTCAAGAAACAGTGGAGCTGTGTTAACGAAACCTGTTCCCTGGAAAAAGAGTGATTGGTGAAAGAAACACCATTTTTGGAGAAAGCAGCGCAAAGAGATATATTGCGGAGAGAGCAGCACAAGAAGATAAGCAATAGAAGAAAGCAGCATCATTCTCGTGTGAGGATTTTATACGCAAGGATTTATAAACGCAAGAGTACACTGGACTTCGATGGTTTTCGCAAGACAAGTGAATAAGGATATAATACATCAGTCGTCCAGAACATTGCAAGAAGAAATTTCAATCTTTTTCTTGCCACTGTCTTCCACATGATCAGTTTGACTGGGCGGACACAAAAAAGTCTGACTTTGTTTGCACATTTTGGCACAAAATTCAAGCATATCCTATTTCGCCTAAATCGTGTTGAAATTGTATTTTCCGTGATATCGCCATTTTGAGATCAATAATTGCCGAAATTTCAATATTTTTTCTTGCCAGTGTCTTCCACATGATCAGTTGAACTGGGCGGACACAAAAAAGTCTGACTTTGTTTGCACATTTTTGCGTAAAATTCAAGCATATCCTATTTCGCCTAAATTGTGTTGAAATTGTATTTTCCGTGATATCGCCATTTTGAGATCAATAATTGCCAAAATTTCAATATTTTTTCTTGCCAGTGTCGTCCACATGATCAGTTGGACTGGGCGGACACAAAAAAGTCTGACTTTGTTTGCACATTTTGGGGCAAAATTCAAGCATATCCTATTTCGCCTAAATCGTGTTGAAATTGCATTTTCCGTGATATCGCCATTTTGACATCAATAATTGCCGAAATTTCAATCTTTTTTCTTGCCACTGTCTTCCACATGATCAGTTTGACTGGGCGGATACAAAAAGTCTGACTTTGTTTGCATATTTTGGGCTAAATTCAAGCATATCCTATTTCGCCTAAATCGTGTTAAAATTACATTTTCCGTAATATCGCCATTTTGAGATCAATAATTGCCGAAATTTCAATCTTTTTTCTTGCCAGTGTCTTCCACATGATCAGTTTTACTGGGCTGACACAAAAAGTCTGACTTTGTTTGCACATTTTGGCGCAAAATTCAAGCATATCCTATTTCTCCTAAATCGTGTTGAAATTGTATTTTCCGTGATATCGCCATTTTGAGATCAATAATTGCCGAAATTTCAATCTTTTTTTTTGCCAGTGTCTTCCACATGATCAGTTGGACTGGGCGGACACAAAAAAGTCTGACTTTGTTTGCACATTTTGGCGCAAAATTCAAGCATATCCTACATTGCCTAAATCATGTTGAAATTGTATTTTCCGTGATATCGCCATTTTGAGACCAATAAGTGCCGAAATTTCAATCTTTTTCTTGCCAGTGTCTTCCACATGATCAGTTGGACTGGGCGGACACAAAAAGTCTGACTTTGTTTGCACATTTTGGCGCAAAATTCAAGCATATCCTATTTCGCCTAAATCGTGTTGAAATTGTATTTTCCGTGATATCGCCATTTTGAGATCAATAATTGCCGAAATTTCAATCTTTTTTGCCAGTGTCTTCCACATGATCAGTTGGACTGGGCGGACACAAAAAGTCTGACTTTGTTTGCACATTTTGGCGCAAAATTCAAGCATATCCTATTTCGCCTAAATCGTGTTGAAATTGTATTTTCCGTGATATCGCCATTTTGAGATCAATAATTGCCGAAATTTCAATATTTTTCTTGCCAGTGTCTTCCACATGATCAGTTGGACTGGGCGGACACAAAAAGTCTGACTTTGTTTGCACATTTTGGCGCAAAATTCAAGCATATCCTATTTCGCCTAAATCGTGTTGAAATTGTATTTTCCGTGATATCGCCATTTTGAGATCAATAATTGCCAAAATTTCAATATTTTTTCTTGCCAGTGTCTTCCACATGATCAGTTGGACTGGGCGGACACAAAAAGTCTGACTTTGTTTGCACATTTTGGCGCAAAATTCAAGCATATCCTATTTCGCCTAAATCGTGTTGAAATTGTATTTTCCGTGATATCGCCATTTGAGATCAATAATTGCCGAAATTTCAATCTTTTTTCTTGCCAGTGTCTTCCACATGATCAGTTGGACTGGGCGGACACAAAAAGTCTGACTTTGTTTGCACATTTTGGCGCAAAATTCAAGCATATCCTATTTCGCCTAAATCGTGTTGAAATTGTATTTTCCGTGATATCGCCATTTTGAGATCAATAATTGCCAAAATTTCAATCTTTTTTCTTGCCAGTGTCTTCCACATGATCAGTTGGACTGGGCGGACACAAAAAAGTCTGACTTTGTTTGCACATTTTGGCGCAAAATTCAAGCATATCCTATTTCTCCTAAATCGTGTTGAAATTGTATTTTCCGTGATATCGCCATTTTGAGATCAATAATTGCCGAAATTTCAATCTTTTTTCTTGCCAGTGTCTTCCACATGATCAGTTAGACTGGGCGGACACAAAAAAGTCTGACTTTGTTTGCACATTTTGGCGCAAAATTCAAGCATATCCTATTTCGCCTAAATCGTGTTGAAATTGTATTTTCCGTGATATCGCCATTTTGAGATCAATAATTGCCAAAATTTCAATATTTTTTCTTGCCAGTGTCTTCCACATGATCAGTTGGACTGGGCGGACACAAAAAAGTCTGACTTTGTTTGCACATTTTGGGGCAAAATTCAAGCATATCCTATTTCGCCTAAATCGTGTTGAAATTGCATTTTCCGTGATATCGCCATTTTGAGATCAATAATTGCCGAAATTTCAATCTTTTTTTCTTGCCACTGTCTTCCACATGATCAGTTTGACTGGGCGGACACAAAAAAGTCTGACTTTGTTTGCACATTTTGGCACAAAATTCAAGCATATCCTATTTCGCCTAAATCGTGTTGAAATTGTATTTTCCGTGATATCGCCATTTTGAGATCAATAATTGCCGAAATTTCAATATTTTTTTCTTGCCAGTGTCTTCCACATGATCAGTTGGACTGGGCGGACACAAAAAAGTCTGACTTTGTTTGCACATTTTTTGCAAAATTCAAGCATATCCTATTTCGCCTAAATTGTGTTGAAATTGTATTTTCCGTGATATCGCCATTTTGAGATCAATAATTGCCAAAATTTCAATATTTTTTCTTGCCAGTGTCTTCCACATGATCAGTTGGACTGGGCGGACACAAAAAGTCTGACTTTGTTTGCACATTTTGGGCAAAATTCAAGCATATCCTATTTCGCCTAAATCGTGTTGAAATTGCATTTTCCGTGATATCGCCATTTTGAGATCAATAATTGCCGAAATTTCAATCTTTTTTCTTGCCACTGTCTTCCACATGATCAGTTTGACTGGGCGGACACAAAAAGTCTGACTTTGTTTGCACATTTTGGGCAAAATTCAAGCATATCCTATTTCGCCTAAATCGTGTTAAAATTACATTTTCCGTAATATCGCCATTTTGAGATCAATAATTGCCGAAATTTTCAATTTTTTTTTCTTGCCAGTGTCTTCCACATGATCAGTTGGGACTGCGGACACAAAAAGTCTGACTTTGTTTGCACATTTTGGCGCAAAATTCAAGCATATCCTATTTCGCCTAAATCGTGTTGAAATTGTATTTTCCGTGATATCGCCATTTTGAGATCAATAATTGCCGAAATTTCAATCTTTTTCTTGCCAGTGTCTTCCACATGATCAGTTGGACTGGGCGGACACAAAAAGTCTGACTTTGTTTGCACATTTTGGCGCAAAATTCAAGCATATCCTATTTGCCTAAATCGTGTTGAAATTGTATTTTCCGTGATATCGCCATTTTGAGATCAATAATTGCCGAAATTTCAATCTTTTTTCTTGCCAGTGTCTTCCACATGATCAGTTGGACTGGGCGGACACAAAAAGTCTGACTTTGTTTGCACATTTTGGCGCAAAATTCAAGCATATCCTATTTCGCCTAAATCGTGTTGAAATTGTATTTTCCGTGATATCGCCATTTTGAGATCAATAATTGCCGAAATTTCAATGTTTTTTCTAGTGTCTTCCACATGATCAGTTGGACTGGGCGGACACAAAAAGTCTGACTTTGTTTGCACATTTTGGCGCAAAATTCAAGCATATCCTATTTCGCCTAAATCGTGTTGAAATTGTATTTTCCGTGATATCGCCATTTTGAGATCAATAATTGCCGAAATTTCAATATTTTTTCTTGCCAGTGTCTTCCACATGATCAGTTGGACTGGGCGGACACAAAAAAGTCTGACTTTGTTTGCACATTTTGGCGCAAAATTCAAGCATATGCCTATATTGCCTAAATCATGTTGAAATTGTATTTTCCGTGATATCGCCATTTTGAGATCAATAATTGCCGAAATTTCAATCTTTTTTCTTGCCAGTGTCTTCCACATGATCAGTTGGACTGGGCGGACACAAAAAGTCTGACTTTGTTTGCACATTTTGGCGCAAAATTCAAGCATATCCTATTTCTCCTAAATCGTGTTGAAATTGTATTTTCCGTGATATCGCCATTTTGAGTCAATAATAATTGCCGAAATTTCAATATTTTTTCTTGCCAGTGTCTTCCACATGATCAGTTGGACTGGGCGGACACAAAAAGTCTGACTTTGTTTGCACATTTTGGCGCAAAATTCAAGCATATCCTATTTCGCCTAAATCGTGTTGAAATTGTATTTTCCGTGATATCGCCATTTTGAGATCAATAATTGCCGAAATTTCAATCTTTTTTTCTTGCCAGTGTCTTCCACATGATCAGTTGACTGGGCGGACACAAAAAAGTCTGACTTTGTTTGCACATTTTGGCGCAAAATTCAAGCATATCCTATTTCGCCTAAATCGTGTTGAAATTGTATTTTCCGTGATATCGCCATTTTGAGATCAATAATTGCCGAAATTTCAATATTTTTTTCTTGCCAGTGTCTTCCACATGATCAGTTGGACTGGGCGGACACAAAAAGTCTGACTTTGTTTGCACATTTTGGCGCAAAATTCAAGCATATCCTATTTGCCTAAATCATGTTGAAATTGTATTTTCCGTGATATCGCCATTTTGAGATCAATAATTGCCGAAATTTCAATCTTTTTTTCTTGCCAGTGTCTTCCACATGATCAGTTGGACTGGGCGGACACAAAAAGTCTGACTTTGTTTGCACATTTTGGCGCAAAATTCAAGCATATCCTATTTCGCCTAAATCGTGTTGAAATTGTATTTTCCGTGATATCGCCATTTTGAGATCAATAATTGCCGAAATTTCAATCTTTTTTCTTGCCAGTGTCTTCCACATGATCAGTTGGACTGGGCGGACACAAAAAGTCTGACTTTGTTTGCACATTTTGGCGCAAAATTCAAGCATATCCTATTTCGCCTAAATCGTGTTGAAATTGTATTTTCCGTGATATCGCCATTTTGAGATCAATAATTGCCAAAATTTCAATATCTTTTTTCTTGCCAGTGTCTTCCACATGATCAGTTGGACTGGGCGGACACAAAAAAGTCTGACTTTGTTTGCACATTTTGGCGCAAAATTCAAGCATATCCTATTTCGCCTAAATCGTGTTGAAATTGTATTTTCCGTGATATCGCCATTTTGAGATCAATAATTGCCAAAATTTCAATCTTTTTTCTTGCCAGTGTCTTCCACATGATCAGTTGGACTGGGCGGACACAAAAAGTCTGACTTTGTTTGCACATTTTGGCGCAAAATTCAAGCATATCCTATTTCGCCTAAATCGTGTTGAAATTGTATTTTCCGTGATATCGCCATTTTGAGATCAATAATTGCCGAAATTTCAATCTTTTTTTCTTGCCAGTGTCTTCCACATGATCAGTTGGACTGGGCGGACACAAAAAGTCTGACTTTGTTTGCACATTTTGGCGCAAAATTCAAGCATATCCTATTTCGCCTAAATCGTGTTGAAATTGTATTTTCCGTGATATCGCCATTTTGAGATCAATAATTGCCAAAATTTCAATATTTTTTCTTGCCAGTGTCTTCCACATGATCAGTTGGACTGGGCGGACACACAAAAGTCTGACTTTGTTTGCACATTTTGGCGCAAAATTCAAGCATATCCTATTTCGCCTAAATCGTGTTGAAATTGTATTTTCCGTGATATCGCCATTTTGAGATCAATAATTGCCGAAATTTCAATCTTTTTTTTCTTGCCAGTGTCTTCCACATGATCAGTTTGACTGGGCGGACACAAAAAAGTCTGACTTTGTTTGCACATTTTGGCGCAAAATTCAAGCATATCCTATTTCGCCTAAATCGTGTTGAAATTGTATTTTCCGTGATATCGCCATTTTGAGATCAATAATTGCCGAAATTTCAATATTTTTTCTTGCCAGTGTCTTCCACATGATCAGTTGGACTGGGCTGACACAAATAAGTCTGACTTTGTTTGCACATTTTGGCGCAAAATTCAAGCATATCCTATTTCGCCTAAATCGTGTTGAAATTGCATTTTCCGTGATATCGCCATTTTGAGATCAATAATTGCCGAAATTTCAATCTTTTTTTCTTGCCACTGTCTTCCACATGATCAGTTTGACTGGGCGGATACAAAAAAGTCTGACTTTGTTTGCACATTTTGGGGCAAAATTCAAGCATATCCTATTTCGCCTAAATCGTGTTGAAATTACATTTTCCGTGATATCGCCATTTTGAGATCAATAATTGCCGAAATTTCAATCTTTTTTCTTGCCAGTGTCTTCCACATGATCAGTTGGACTGGGCGGACACAAAAAGTCTGACTTTGTTTGCACATTTTGGCGCAAAATTCAAGCATATCCTATTTCGCCTAAATCGTGTTGAAATTGTATTTTCCGTGATATCGCCATTTTGAGATCAATAATTGCCGAAATTTCAATCTTTTTTTCTTGCCAGTGTCTTCCACATGATCAGTTGGACTGGGCGGACACAAAAAGTCTGACTTTGTTTGCACATTTTGGCGCAAAATTCAAGCATATCCTACATTGCCTAAATCGTGTTGAAATTGTATTTTCCGTGATATCGCCATTTTGAGATCAATAATTGCCCCGAAATTTCAATCTTTTTTCTTGCCAGTGTCTTCCACATGATCAGTTGGACTGGGCGGACACAAAAAGTCTGACTTTGTTTGCACATTTTGGCTCAATATTCGTGGATATCCTATTTTTCCTAAATCGTGTTGAAATTGTATTTTCCGTGATATCGCCATTTTGAGATCAATAATTGCCGAAATTTCAATCTTTTTTCTTGCCAGTGTCTTCCACATGATCAGTTGGACTGGGCGGACACAAAAAGTCTGACTTTGTTTGCACATTTTGGCGCAAAATTCAAGCATATCCTATTTCGCCTAAATCGTGTTGAAATTGTATTTTCCGTGATATCGCCATTTTGAGATCAATAATTGCCGAAATTTCAATGTTTTTTCTTGCCAGTGTCTTCCACATGATCAGTTGGACTGGGCGGACACAAAAAGTCTGACTTTGTTTGCACATTTTGGCGCAAAATTCAAGCATATCCTATTTCGCCTAAATCGTGTTGAAATTGTATTTCGTGATATCGCCATTTTGAGATCAATAATTGCCGAAATTTCAATTTTTTCTTGCCAGTGTCTTCCACATGATCAGTTGGACTGGGCGGACACAAAAAGTCTGACTTTGTTTGCACATTTTGGCGCAAAATTCAAGCATATCCTATTTCGCCTAAATCGTGTTGAAATTGTATTTTCCGTGATATCGCCATTTTGAGATCAATAATTGCCGAAATTTCAATCTTTTTTTCTTGCCAGTGTCTTCCACATGATCAGTTGGACTGGGCGGACACAAAAAGTCTGACTTTGTTTGCACATTTTGGCGCAAAATTCAAGCATATCCTATTTCTATTTCGCCTAAATCGTGTTGAAATTGTATTTTCCGTGATATCGCCATTTTGAGATCAATAATTGCCGAAATTTCAATCTTTTTTTCTTGCCAGTGTCTTCCACATGATCAGTTGGACTGGGCGGACACAAAAAGTCTGACTTTGTTTGCACATTTTGGCGCAAAATTCAAGCATATCCCTATTTCGCCTAAATCGTGTTGAAATTGTATTTTCCGTGATATCGCCATTTTGAGATCAATAATTGCCGAAATTTCAATCTTTTTTCTTGCCAGTGTCTTCCACATGATCAGTTGGACTGGGCGGACACAAAAAAGTCTGACTTTGTTTGCACATTTTGGCGCAAAATTCAAGCATATCCTATTTCGCCTAAATCGTGTTGAAATTGTATTTTCCGTGATATCGCCATTTTGAGATCAATAATTGCCGAAATTTCAATATTTTTTCTTGCCAGTGTCTTCCACATGATCAGTTGGACTGGGCGGACACAAAAAGTCTGACTTTGTTTGCACATTTTGGCGCAAAATTCAAGCATATCCTATTTCGCCTAAATCGTGTTGAAATTGTATTTTCCGTGATATCGCCATTTTGAGATCAATAATTGCCGAAATTTCAATCTTTTTCTTGCCAGTGTCTTCCACATGATCAGTTGACTGGGCGGACACAAAAAGTCTGACTTTTTGCACATTTTGGCGCAAAATTCAAGCATATCCTATTTCGCCTAAATCGTGTTGAAATTGTATTTTCCGTGATATCGCCATTTTGAGATCAATAATTGCCGAAATTTCAATCTTTTTTCTTGCCAGTGTCTTCCACATGATCAGTTGGACTGGGCGGACACAAAAAGTCTGACTTTGTTTGCACATTTTGGCGCAAAATTCAAGCATATCCTATTTCGCCTAAATCGTGTTGAAATTGTATTTTCCGTGATATCGCCATTTTGAGATCAATAATTGCCGAAATTTCAATCTTTTTTCTTGCCAGTGTCTTCCACATGATCAGTTGGACTGGGCGGACACAAAAAGTCTGACTTTGTTTGCACATTTTGGCGCAAAATTCAAGCATATCCTATTTCGCCTAAATCGTGTTGAAATTGTATTTTCCGTGATATCGCCATTTTGAGATCAATAATTGCCGAAATTTCAATATTTTTTCTTGCCAGTGTCTTCCACATGATCAGTTGGACTGGGCGGACACAAAAAAGTCTGACTTTGTTTGCACATTTTGGCGCAAAATTCAAGCATATCCTATTTTGCCTAAATCGTGTTGAAATTGTATTTTCCGTGATATCGCCATTTTGAGATCAATTGCCGAAATTTCAATCTTTTTTCTTGCCAGTGTCTTCCACATGATCAGTTGGACTGGGCGGACACAAAAAGTCTGACTTTGTTTGCACATTTTGGCGCAAAATTCAAGCATATCCTATTTCGCCTAAATCGTGTTGAAATTGTATTTTCCGTGATATCGCCATTTTGAGATCAATAATTGCCAAAATTTCAATCTTTTTTCTTGCCAGTGTCTTCCACATGATCAGTTGGACTGGGCGGACACAAAAAGTCTGACTTTGTTTGCACATTTTGGCGCAAAATTCAAGCATATCCTATTTCGCCTAAATCGTGTTGAAATTGTATTTTCCGTGATATCGCCATTTTGAGATCAATAATTGCCGAAATTTCAATCTTTTTTTTTTTTTTTTTCTTCCACATGATCAGTTAGACTGGGCGGACACAAAAAGTCTGACTTTGTTTGCACATTTTGGCGCAAAATTCAAGCATATCCTATTTCGCCTAAATCGTGTTGAAATTGTATTTTCCGTGATATCGCCATTTTGAGATCAATAATTGCCGAAATTTCAATATTTTTTTTTCTTGCCAGTGTCTTCCACATGATCAGTTGGACTGGGCGGACACAAAAAGTCTGACTTTGTTTGCACATTTTGGCGCAAAATTCAAGCATATCCTATTTCGCCTAAATCGTGTTGAAATTGTATTTTCCGTGATATCGCCATTTTGAGATCAATAATTGCCGAAATTTCAATCTTTTTTCTTGCCAGTGTCTTCCACATGATCAGTTGGACTGGGCGGACACAAAAAGTCTGACTTTGTTTGCACATTTTGGCGCAAAATTCAAGCATATCCTATTTCGCCTAAATCGTGTTGAAATTGTATTTTCCGTGATACCGCCATTTTGAGATCAATAATTGCCGAAATTTCAATCTTTTTTCTTGCCAGTGTCTTCCACATGATCAGTTGGACTGGGCGGACACAAAAAGTCTGACTTTGTTTGCACATTTTGGCGCAAAATTCAAGCATATCCTATTTCGCCTAAATCGTGTTGAAATTGTATTTTCCGTGATATCGCCATTTTGAGATCAATAATTGCCGAAATTTCAATCTTTTTTTCTTGCCAGTGTCTTCCACATGATCAGTTGGACTGGGCGGACACAAAAAGTCTGACTTTGTTTGCACATTTTGGCGCAAAATTCAAGCATATCCTATTTCGCCTAAATCGTGTTGAAATTGTATTTTCCGTGATATCGCCATTTTGAGATCAATAATTGCCGAAATTTCAATGTTTTTTCTTGCCAGTGTCTTCCACATGATCAGTTGGACTGGCGGACACAAAAAGTCTGACTTTGTTTGCACATTTTGGCGCAAAATTCAAGCATATCCTATTTCGCCTAAATCGTGTTGAAATTGTATTTTCCGTGATATCGCCATTTTGAGATCAATAATTGCCGAAATTTCAATATTTTTTCTTGCCAGTGTCTTCCACATGATCAGTTGGACTGGGCGGACACAAAAAGTCTGACTTTGTTTGCACATTTTGGCGCAAAATTCAAGCATATCCTATTTCGCCTAAATCGTGTTGAAATTGTATTTTCCGTGATATCGCCATTTTGAGATCAATAATTGCCGAAATTTCAATCTTTTTTCTTGCCAGTGTCTTCCACATGATCAGTTGGACTGGGCGGACACAAAAAGTCTGACTTTGTTTGCACATTTTGGCGCAAAATTCAAGCATATCCTATTTCGCCTAAATCGTGTTGAAATTGTATTTTCCGTGATATCGCCATTTTGAGATCAATAATTGCCGAAATTTCAATCTTTTTTCTTGCCAGTGTCTTCCACATGATCAGTTGGACTGGGCGGACACAAAAAGTCTGACTTTGTTTGCACATTAAGGCGCAAAATTCAAGCATATCCTATTTCGCCTAAATCGTGTTGAAATTGTATTTTCCGTGATATCGCCATTTTGAGATCAATAATTGCCGAAATTTCAATCTTTTTTTCTTGCCAGTGTCTTCCACATGATCAGTTGGACTGGGCGGACACAAAAAGTCTGACTTTGTTTGCACATTTTGGCGCAAAATTCAAGCATATCCTATTTCGCCTAAATCGTGTTGAAATTGTATTTTCCGTGATATCGCCATTTTGAGATCAATAATTGCCGAAATTTCAATCTTTTTTTTTCTTGCCAGTGTCTTCCACATGATCAGTTGGACTGGGCGGACACAAAAAGTCTGACTTTGTTTGCACATTTTGGCGCAAAATTCAAGCATATCCTATTTCGCCTAAATCGTGTTGAAATTGTATTTTCCGTGATATCGCCATTTTGAGATCAATAATTGCCGAAATTTCAATCTTTTTACTTGCCAGTGTCTTCCACATGATCAGTTGGACTGGGCGGACACAAAAAAGTCTGACTTTGTTTGCACATTTTGGCGCAAAATTCAAGCATATCCTATTTCGCCTAAATCGTGTTGAAATTGTATTTTCCGTGATATCGCCATTTTGAGATCAATAATTGCCAAAATTTCAATCTTTTTTCTTGCCAGTGTCTTCCACATGATCAGTTTGACTGGGCGGACACAAAAAGTCTGACTTTGTTTGCACATTTTGGCGCAAAATTTAAGCATCTCCTTTTTCTCCTAAATCGTGTTGAAATTGTATTTTCCGTGATATCGCCATTTTGAGATCAATAATTGCCGAAATTTCAATCTTTTTTCTTGCCAGTGTCTTCCACATGATCAGTTGGACTGGCGGACACAAAAAGTCTGACTTTGTTTGCACATTTTGGCGCAAAATTCAAGCATATCCTATTTCGCCTAAATCGTGTTGAAATTGTATTTTCCGTGATATCGCCATTTTGAGATCAATAATTGCCGAAATTTCAATATTTTTTCTGCCAGTGTCTTCCACATGATCAGTTGGACTGGGCGGACACAAAAAGTCTGACTTTGTTTGCACATTTTGGCGCAAAATTCAAGCATATCCTATTTCGCCTAAATCGTGTTGAAATTGTATTTTCCGTGATATCGCCATTTTGAGATCAATAATTGCCGAAATTTCAATCTTTTTCTTGCCAGTGTCTTCCACATGATCAGTTGGACTGGGCGGACACAAAAAGTCTGACTTTGTTTGCACATTTTGGCGCAAAATTCAAGCATATCCTATTTCGCCTAAATCGTGTTGAAATTGTATTTTCCGTGATATCGCCATTTTGAGATCAATAATTGCCGAAATTTCAATATTTCAATTTTTTTCTTGCCAGTGTCTTCCACATGATCAGTTGGACTGGGCGGACACAAAAAGTCTGACTTTGTTTGCACATTTTGGCGCAAAATTCAAGCATATCCTATTTCGCCTAAATCGTGTTGAAATTGTATTTTCCGTGATATCGCCATTTTGAGATCAATAATTCAATAATTGCCGAAATTTCAATCTTTGTTTTTTTCTTGCCAGTGTCTTCCACATGATCAGTTGGACTGGGCGGACACAAAAAGTCTGACTTTGTTTGCACATTTTGGCGCAAAATTCAAGCATATCCTATTTCGCCTAAATCGTGTTGAAATTGTATTTTCCGTGATATCGCCATTTTGAGAACGATAATTGCCGAAATTTCAATCTTTTTTTCTTGCCAGTGTCTTCCACATGATCAGTTGGACTGGGCGGACACAAAAAGTCTGACTTTGTTTGCACATTTTGGCGCAAAATTCAAGCATATCCTATTTCGCCTAAATCGTGTTGAAATTGTATTTTCCGTGATATCGCCATTTTGAGATCAATAATTGCCAAAATTTCAATATTTTTTCTTGCCAGTGTCTTCACATGATCAGTTGGACTGGGCGGACACAAAAAGTCTGACTTTGTTTGCACATTTTGGCGCAAAATTCAAGCATATCCTATTTCGCCTAAATCGTGTTGAAATTGTATTTTCCGTGATATCGCCATTTTGAGATCAATAATTGCCAAAATTTCAATTTTTTCTTGCCAGTGTCTTCCACATGATCAGTTGGACTGGGCGGACACAAAAAGTCTGACTTTGTTTGCACATTTTGGCGCAAAATTCAAGCATATCCTATTTCGCCTAAATCGTGTTGAAATTGTATTTTCCGTGATATCGCCATTTTGAGATCAATAATTGCCGAAATTTCAATCTTTTTTTCTTGCCAGTGTCTTCCACATGATCAGTTGGACTGGGCGGACACAAAAAGTCTGACTTTGTTTGCACATTTTGGCGCAAAATTCAAGCATATCCTATTTCGCCTAAATCGTGTTGAAATTGTATTTTCCGTGATATCGCCATTTTGAGATCAATAATTGCCAAAATTTCAATATTTTTTCTTGCCAGTGTCTTCCACATGATCAGTTGGACTGGGCGGACACAAAAAGTCTGACTTTGTTTGCACATTTTGGCGCAAAATTCAAGCATATCCTATTTCGCCTAAATCGTGTTGAAATTGTATTTTCCGTGATATCGCCATTTTGAGATCAATAATTGCCGAAATTTCAATCTTTTTTCTTGCCAGTGTCTTCCACATGATCAGTTTGACTGGGCGGACACAAAAAGTCTGACTTTGTTTGCACATTTTGGCGCAAAATTCAAGCATATCCTATTTCGCCTAAATCGTGTTGAAATTGTATTTTCCGTGATATCGCCATTTTGAGATCAATAATTGCCGAAATTTCAATATTTTTTCTTGCCAGTGTCTTCCACATGATCAGTTGGACTGGGCGGACACAAAAAAGTCTGACTTTGTTTGCACATTTTGGGGCAAAATTCAAGCATATCCTATTTCGCCTAAATCGTGTTGAAATTGTATTTTCCGTGATATCGCCATTTTGAGATCAATAATTGCCGAAATTTCAATCTTTTTTTTTTTTGCCACTGTCTTCCACATGATCAGTTTGACTGGGCGGACACAAAAAAGTCTGACTTTGTTTGCACATTTTGGCGCAAAATTCAAGCATATCCTATTTCGCCTAAATCGTGTTGAAATTACATTTTCCGTGATATCGCCATTTTGAGATCAATAATTGCCGAAATTTCAATCTTTTTTCTTGCCAGTGTCTTCCACATGATCAGTTGGACTGGGCGGACACAAAAAGTCTGACTTTGTTTGCACATTTTGGCGCAAAATTCAAGCATATCCTATTTCGCCTAAATCGTGTTGAAATTGTATTTTCCGTGATATCGCCATTTTGAGATCAATAATTGCCGAAATTTCAATCTTTTTTCTTGCCAGTGTCTTCCACATGATCAGTTGGACTGGGCGGACACAAAAAGTCTGACTTTGTTTGCACATTTTGGCGCAAAATTCAAGCATATCCTATTTGCCTAAATCATGTTGAAATTGTATTTTCCGTGATATCGCCATTTTGAGATCAATAATTGCCGAAATTTCAATCTTTTTTCTTGCCAGTGTCTTCCACATGATCAGTTGGACTGGGCGGACACAAAAAGTCTGACTTTGTTTGCACATTTTGGCGCAAAATTCAAGCATATCCTATTTCGCCTAAATCGTGTTGAAATTGTATTTTCCGTGATATCGCCATTTTGAGATCAATAATTGCCGAAATTTCAATCTTTTTTTCTTGCCAGTGTCTTCCACATGATCAGTTGGACTGGGCGGACACAAAAAGTCTGACTTTGTTTGCACATTTTGGCGCAAAATTCAAGCATATCCTATTTCGCCTAAATCGTGTTGAAATTGTATTTTCCGTGATATCGCCATTTTGAGATCAATAATTGCCGAAATTTCAATGTTTTTTCTTGCCAGTGTCTTCCACATGATCAGTTCGACTGGCCGGACACAAAAAGTCTGACTTTGTTTGCACATTTTGGCACAAAATTCAAGCATATCCTATTTCGCCTAAATCGTGTTGAAATTGTATTTTCCGTGATATCGCCATTTTGAGATCAATAATTGCCGAAATTTCAATATTTTTTCTTGCCAGTGTCTTCCACATGATCAGTTGGACTGGGCGGACACAAAAAAGTCTGACTTTGTTTGCACATTTTGGCGCAAAATTCAAGCATATCCTACATTGCCTAAATCATGTTGAAATTGTATTTTCCGTGATATCGCCATTTTGAGACCAATAAGTGCCGAAATTTCAATCTTTTTTTCTTGCCAGTGTCTTCCACATGATCAGTTGGACTGGGCGGACACAAAAAAGTCTGACTTTGTTTGCACATTTTGGCGCAAAATTCAAGCATATCCTATTTCTCCTAAATCGTGTTGAAATTGTATTTTCCGTGATATCGCCATTTTGAGATCAATAATTGCCGAAATTTCAATCTTTTTTTCTTGCCAGTGTCTTCCACATGATCAGTTGGACTGGGCGGACACAAAAAGTCTGACTTTGTTTGCACATTTTGGCGCAAAATTCAAGCATATCCTATTTCGCCTAAATCGTGTTGAAAATTCGCCTAAATCATGTTGAAATTGTATTAATCCGTGATATCGCCATTTTGAGATCAATAATTGCCGAAATTTCAATCTTTTTTCTTGCCAGTGTCTTCCACATGATCAGTTGGACTGGGCGGACACAAAAAGTCTGACTTTGTTTGCACATATTGGCGCAAAATTCAAGCATATCCTATTTCTCCTAAATCGTGTTGAAATTGTATTTTCCGTGATATCGCCATTTTGAGATCAATAATTGCCGAAATTTCAATCTTTTTTCTTGCCAGTGTCTTCCACATGATCAGTTGGACTGGCGGACACAAAAAGTCTGACTTTGTTTGCACATTTTGGCGCAAAATTCAAGCATATCCTACATTGCCTAAATCATGTTGAAATTGTATTTTCCGTGATATCGCCATTTTGAG
>NW_027305880.1:0-25244 GCF_039555335.1 Amphiura filiformis | reverse complement strand
GTTTGTGTCATAATTAATTAATTAATTGTTGAAAATGATGGTATTAAAGAAAGTGGTGTAAGCTAATATTTGCTTTTTGTTTTAGATAAATTACATCATAATAGTATGTGTGTATGTATCATTCAACTGTGGAGTGTGTTTGTGGCGTGTGGGGGTGTTTTAGAGAAATAAAGAGTTATATTAGTTTCAGCTAACGTGCTCTATGCATTTGCAGAGCGTAGGCGTATATAATTACAACATAAAGTTTTGTTTCTGTTAAGTGATGATCGCCACGTATAAAGTGTGCTTGAAACCAATGGTAGCAAAATAAACCAAACTGGGGTGGGTGGGGGGTGTTTATGCGTATTTGATTGAATGTGGGTGTGTGACATGTATGTAGGGACTGTGTGTATTGTTATTGTTAGGAGTGGGGTACGTTTGTATGTGAGACCAGTTTAAGTTACTGAGTTTGTATGTGAGACCAGTTTAAGTTACTGAGTCAAGTAACTTGCAGAAAAGTCGGATTGCATGATATGTAGATATTAAATAAGGATATTGCAATGTTTGGAAAAACTACTTTGGTGTGGGAGTTCATAATTACGTAACGATGATTTTTGTATATTATTCATTTTATAATTTTGATATGATACATATTATACAAAAAGATCTCACGGAAGTAGTGCTGTCTCTACTGTAGCAACCTCATCAAACTAATAGCTACAATACTAATATCAACTGTAGATAGCTACTGTTGATATTGATATCAGGCCTAACAGTATAGCTACTTCATCAATACCAGTATCAACAGTAGATACATCTACTTCATCAAAACCAGTATCAGCAGAAGATAGCTACTTCATCAATACCAACATCAGCAGAAGATAGTTGCTTCATCAATACCAGTATCAGCAGAAGGTAGCTACTTCATCAATACCAGTATCAACAGAAGATAGCTACTTCATCAATACCAGTATCAACAGAAGATATAGTTACTTCATCAATACCAGTATCAACAGTAGATATATCTACTTCATCAATACCAGTATCAGCAGAAGATAGCTACTTCATCAATACCAATATCAGCAGTAGATAGCTACCGTTAATGTTGGTATCAACAGTAGAAAACTACTTCATCAATACCAACATCAGCAGTAGATAGCTACTTCATCAACACTAATATCAGCAGTAGATAGCTACTTCATCAACACTAATATCAGCAGTAGATAGCTACTTCATCAACACTAATAGCAGCAGTAGATAGCTACTTCATCAACACTAATATCAGCAGTAGATAGCTACTTCATCAACACTAATATTAGCAGTAGATAGCTACTTCATCAACACTAATATCAGCAGTAGATAGCTACTTCATCAACACTAATATTAGCAGTAGATAGCTACTGCATCAACACTAATATCAGCAGTAGATAGCTACTTCATTAAAGTATTTTATCCATAATGTGCAATCTATTGTATTTTCTTTTTGTTTGCAATTTTTGATGTATATTGAGTGCTAAATAAAATGAAATGAAACACTAATATCAGCAGTAGATAGCTACTTCATCAACACTAATATCAGTAGTAGATAGCTACTTCATCAACACTAATATCAGCAGTAGATGGCTACTTCATCAACACTAATATCAGCAGTAGATAGCTACTTCATCAACACTAATATCAGCAGTAGATAGCTACTTCATCAACACTAATATCAGCAGAAGATAGCTACTTCATCAACACTAATATCAGCAGAAGATAGCTACTTCTAATATCAGCAGTAGATGGCTACTTCATCAACACTTATATCAGCAGTAGATAGCTACTTCATCAACACTAATATCAGCAGTAGATAGCTACTTCATCAACACTAATATCAGCAGTAGATAGCTACTTCATCAACACTAATATCAGCAGTAGATAGCTACTTCATCAATACCAATATCAGCAGAAGATGGCTACTTCATAAAAACCAATATCAGCAGTAGATAGCTACTTCATCAACACTAATATCAGCAGTAGATAGCTACTTCATCAACACTAATATCAGCAGTAGATAGCTACTTCATCAATACCAATATCAGCAGAAGATGGCTACTTCATCAACACTAATATCAGCAGTAGATAGCTACTTCATCAACACTAATATCAGCAGTAGATAGCTACTTCATCAACACTAATATCAGCAGTAGATAGCTACTTCATCAATACCAATATCAGCAGAAGATGGCTACTTCATCAAAACCAATATCAGCAGAAGATAGCTACTTCATCAATACCAGTATCAATAGTAGATAGCTACTTCATCAATACTAATATCAGCAGAAGATAGCTACTTCATCAATAATTAACTATTGCTCTTATGCGTACTGGTTAAAGCATGACGTAATTACACGCTTATTATTAATACTTTGGGCACAATTATGATTTAACAGGATATAATAAATTTGTTTTTAAGAATGAAGTTGTTTGTATACATTACAGCCGTTTTTGCTTCTTGTGTTCATGAATCCGTGACGGAAAAACAGTGCGATGATTAATCTAATGGTTTAAAAAAGATCAACGTTTTTACTAATAATCTAAAATTATTCATTTTTTTTTCATAAAAAAATCCATTAAAAAACAGTCAATAAACATCTGCACTCTTATAAACCTTATTAAAATAAAATAAAATAAAATAAAATAAAATCATAAAGAATTTAATTATCTGCTATAAAAGCGATGAGACATTTTGTATAATGTTTTTATCATTTTGTTTTCTAAACTTCGTTTCATAAAGAAATTAATTATTCACTAAAAAAAGCGCTGGAAAATATTAACGGCGTTTGGCAACCTGCATAAACACGTGTTTAATTTCATAGCGGCATTAATTACTCCGCCACTGTCAATGTCCATGTCATAAATCATAGTGATCATATCAGAGTGATATAGTCAAGCGAATATGTCGATGTTCCTTTGTTCTGTCATACCATCTCTAGTGATAGTCTTGACACGAGATCTTTGGCCGTGTGTAGTTTGACATAAGATGTTCAGCCGTAAGGCGGGAGAGAAAAAGCGCGGGTAGAAATATGTCGAGAAGGCATGCTTCTTGCAAGCAGGCGATGAGTTCGTCGCTCAATCGTATTGATTTTAAGCTTGTTTTACAATATTCTTCAGTCGCTGCTTCTGGATGCGATATATGGTTATTTTTGTATGTGAGCTAAAAGAAGGTGCAAGTATTATAGTTGCCTTAAACATACTGTGAGTCTTTGATCAGGCCTGGTATTTTGGTAATTGACGGTTATACAAATTTGGTAAACACTACCCGAAAGAAATATGGATGGAGGATAGACTAGGTATTGTTGGTCGAAGCATAAAAAAAACCGATTTTCATTATCTAAATCAATATATTATTGAAAAATAATACTTTGATGTTTTGCAAAAGTTCATTCTACAAATAATAATAATAATATAATAATAATAATATAATAATAATATAATAATAATAATAATAATAATAATAATAATAATAATAATAATAATAATAATGAGGCGCTTGTATAGCGCAGAAATACCTTAAAAAGGCCTCTAAGCGCTTTACATAAATATACAACCAATACACAAAATTAAAAGTTATAAAAAAACAATGATAAAACCGCATTAAATATACAAATTTCAGAGAGTGAAAGCAGCACTCATAAACATGACCATACGATAAAACGTGATTTAAAAAGCAAACATAGTATAGGTCCAAAACATACAATATACATATGACTTAAAAACAACATAAGCAATCTGAAAAGAAAGATTGCACAAAATTGATTTATGCATGGTATCCAGGCAGCAGACGAGTTGGAGAGAGCAAAACAGACCATCACCTCCGTGGAACGGACAAACCGAATGATGGAAAAAAAAAACCGACAGAGGTGAGAAACTAAAACGTCTGCTTAACTGGATACCACGCACAACATAGCAGCAAATCACATATAATTTAAACTGTTGGATTGATAAAAGATGAGTTTTAACAGTTTCTTGAAGGTGGCAAGTGACGCGGCATTCCTAATCTGCTGAGGTAACCCATTCCACAACTTAGGTGAAGAAACTGAGAAGGCACGCTCTCCGTACGTTGATGTTGATACAGTCCGTGGTACTTCAAGGAGAGAAAGCGACGACGACCGACGGGAGCGGCTCGGTTTGTAGGTGTTAAGAAGTTCTTTCAGGTAAGGTGGAGCTAGTCCATTCAGCGATTTGTATGTGATCATGAGGATTTTGAAGACAATTCGATCTTTCACAGGAAGCCAGTGCAGCTCATTTCGGCGTAAATCGTTGATATTAACGCGATGGCCACTCACTCCTAAAACAAGTCGCACGGCACTGTTTTGTACCCGTTGAAGCTTAGAAATTGCAGAACTTGTTAGACCAAAGAGCAGACTATTGTTAGCATCAAGTCTGGATGTCACAAATGCATGCACTAAACGTTCTGCCGTAGGACGGTCGATGTATTTCCGAATACGGCCAATTTTGGAGATAGCCAGACACGCAGCGCGACACACATTGTTCACTTGAGGTATGAGCGTCATGTACTGGTCAAATAGGACTCCAAGGTTGCGCACTTCTGAAGCAATGTCAACTTCTGAGTCGCCAACTTTGATGGTAGAAATTGGTGTCGGATTCCTGCTAAATCGCGAAGATAAATGCAACACCTCAGTCTTTGAATCGTTCAGAAGCAATCTATTTTCTGCAGTCCACGCTTTCACGCCACGAACGCAGTCTTCAAGGCGTTGAAGTTGGCCGTCGCTACTGGGATCCAATACAAGATACAACTGTGTATCGTCCGCGTAGATCATAGTTTCAACACCATATGACCTAATCAAGTCTTCAAGCGGAGCAGCATAAACTGTAAACATGAATGGTCCAGCGACAGATCCTTGAGGTACGGAGCAGTTCATGAAGTGTGTCGCAGATACACTGTCGCCAATAACAACTGATTGTTGACGATTACAAAGGTAGCTAGTACACCAGGCAAGCGCTTTTCCGTGGACTCCGTAACGATCTCTCAGCCGCCGAAGTAATATCTGATGGTCGACTGTATCAAAGGCGGCCGAGAGATCGAGTAGAACAAGCACAACATCAGAACGCTGGTCAACAGCACGCAATATATCGTTCTGTACTCGCACTAGAGCAGTCTCCGTGCTGAAATGCTTGCGATACGCTGATTGTCTACTACCATACAGTTCGTTATCAAGCATGTATTCTTGAAGCTGGGCTGACGCCGCCCTCTCAACAACCTTTGAGACAAACTTCAGGTTGGAGATAGGCCTGTAGTTGTTCAGTATATTAACGTCCAGTCCAGGTTTCTTGATCAAGGGAGTTACACTAGAAACCTTGTATGATGCAGGAAAGATGCCAGATAGGAGCGAACGATTGACAATTTTAGTAATCGATGGAAGTAACTCAGGAAGGCATTCTTTAGGAGCGAAGTTGGAATTGAGTCCAGCGAGCATGTCGACGATGGTGATTTCATGATGATACGATGGATAGTCTCGTCAGATACCTCGCAGAAATTACTGAAAGTTGAGGTATGGTTTTGTTCAGAAGGCACGGATGGTTGCAGAGTGATGTTGTCAAGCTTATCTCTAACTTTCCGGATCTTATCCGCAAAAAACTCCGCGAAGTCATTTGCCAGCTTTTCAGTGCTGTCATGGGAGGGAAGAGTTCTGTTGGAGCCAGTCGAACACATTTTGTCAACCTGTCGAAACAACTGTTTTTGGTCGCAGTCCTTCAGTTGCAATTTATGGTAGTTAGATTTTGCTTCTTCTAGCTTAGCTGAGTATTTCTTGCACTGATCACGATAGGTTTGTCTGTGTACTTCAAGTCCAGATTTACAAAACTGACGCTCACAGCGACGACGTTCCTGCTTTTCTTTACGGAGCGCCTCATCATACCAGGGGGCATGAGGTCGCAATGAAACGCTTCTAGAAACCTCCGGAGCATGACAATCTAACAAGTCAGACATGACATTGTCAAATTGAGTACTGAGGGACTCAACGTCATTGGCTGGATCAGTCACAAGAGACGAAGCAGCGATGTCATTATTAAATGCATTGATATCGATGTCACGTAGTTTGCGAAAGCGAAACTGATGTTTGGTGACAGGTGGACGTGACACAGCAAGCTTGCAAATGACAGCAAAATGATCAGATGGAAGTGTATCATCAATTGTCAAATCAGAAATGATGGAATCGGAGCTGCGCGTAATCACCAAATCTAGCGTATGACCGCAGCGATGTGTAGGTTTGTCTACATGCTGATCAAATGAAGCAGAATCAAGAAGTTCACGAAAGATTATAGCTTCGCGATCATCCAGAACGTCCACATGGAAGTTGAAATCGCCCGCTATTACAAATGGAATAGCAAGGGATGTACATGTCTCCACAAATGCAGAAAATTCATCGAAGAACATCTTCGCTGTGAACTTGTTAACCTTGGATGGATAGGGTCGATAAATGACGTAAAGCCTTATGGATGAAGATTTCGACGAAATTGTCACGTCCATTTGTTCGAAAGATTTAGCGAGAAAAGACGGGTTGATAACAATGTCAAATCCTCTGCGCAAGAGCACTGCAACACCACCACCCCGTTTCGGGCGCGGAACATGATGCATAACATAGTCAGGAAGAGCATTTTCAAGTCAGAAAGAATTCGATTATCTCTTTCATCACCAGTTAGCCAACTCTCAGTTATCGCTAAAATGTCCAGATGTTCGGATATCACAAGATCAATTATTGCGGAAGCTTTCTTACGCCCCCTAATTGATTGGCCATTCCAAACAGCGACCTTTGCAGAGGGTGTATTTGAATTGCACTTTTTGACACGAATCAAGTTGTGAGGATTTATTGTTTTGGTGGCACTCTCATTTCCAAGAAACTGCTGAGATGGTAATCGATTAGTAACAATCGAGTGGATCCTTCGTCTTAAACGCTTTCCACCTCGTCGCCCACGCTTTGTTTTTCTAACAACGTTCAATCGTTTTAGTTCATTCCACTTGTCTGGGGTGAATGGTTTTGGTTCAATAGAGTTTATCACACCTTTTCGGATAGATAACAAGGTGTCCTTCGAATATGTTAGACGACACATCATGAAAACACTAAGTAGGCCTACAGTACATGGCTGACGAATTCAACAGTACGTAAATACAGTGATGCACGAACCGAAGAAGATATCGAAAAATACTAGACAAGACGCAATTCAAAATTATCACAAATAAGTTCAAACTGGTCACATATTACTCACAAGTTCATAAAAAGTTATAATATTGTCCACAAAAAAGTTTAAACTGCAGGGAAATGCTTGTATAATCGGAGCGAAGTGAAGGTGCAGCTGATCTAGTAGAGCGCCACCAAAATATATGTATCATATACTTTGAAAACTTGCCTGATTTATTGTTGTTAATGAGTTATGTACGTTTTACAAAAGTGTTGTTGTTCCAGTGTGTTACTTATCTTCGAGTTTCGAGTCTCTAGTCAAATTTTCGAGTCTCGAGTTTCGAGTCTCATATTTCGAGTTTCGAGTTTTATATTTCGAGTTTCGAGTCTCATATTTCAGCCCTCTTTAACTCAAGAACACATTACCTATAAGTATATTTGTGATATTTGAATACTTCTACACACTCGCTATGAAATGACCAATGCAATTTTTGCCAAAGCTCACTACCATTCGCAAGATGTTGTGAACTACCAATTCGCAACAGTTTAAAATAGTTGCTAATCTTAAGCAAGCAAAAACGATAAAAACAAACAAACAAAACATACAGAAACAAGCAGTTTTTTTGTTCACCCTAAAGATACTGATCACATTATGAACCTTTTTAAATTAAAATGTAATTTATTTTGATGGATAAATCAGAGTGAAATGCATTGAAATTATTTCAAACATGTCTTTGTGACTTTTGTACAATCAGATTCGGTTTGGTTTAGCATGTTTAGATAATTTACGTGAATACCACACAGCAGCTATATACAGTTGATGAAGGATTCATAACATCGCATCATTTTGGGTTTGTTGTCTGCAATGTTAGAGCCTGGGGTTAAGATATATACAGAATTTACCAATATTTGATCCAATGTTGGTATAAATAGAGATATGCAATAAGTTCTGTCAGTCTCAAATGTACGCCTCTTATGGTTTTGTGTGTAATTTTAATCTATCTTGAAAGTTATTAACTTTTTTTTTATATTAAGCGACTAATTTGCTTGGGATCAAATTAAACTATGGTCGCATCCTACTGGATTACTGTATTTTATCATTCAATAAGAACATGTACAAGTATAGATGGACATCCAGGGACGGGAAAAACGACATTGATAGGGAAATTGTGTTTCTGTCCACTATGCTTTATATCACGGAGATATGGACGATCAATATATGTGTACAAAGAAAGCAATAATACAGTTATGGAGGAAGAGAAGAAGAATAAGCATAGAGAGAAAGAAGAAGAAGAAGAAGAAGAAGAAGAAGAAGAAGAAGAAGAAGAAGAAGAAGAAGAAGAAGAAGAAGAAGAAGAAGAAGAAGAAGAAGAAGAAGAAGAAGAAGAAGAAGAAGAAGAAGAAGAAGAAGAAGAAGAAGAAGAAGAAGAAGAAGAAGAAGAAGAAGAAGAAGAAGAAGAAGAAGAAGAAGAAGAAGAAGAAGAAGAAGAAGAAGAAGAAGAAGAAGAAGAAGAAGAAGAAGAAGAAGAAGAAGAAGAAGAAGAAGAAGAAGAAGAAGAAGAAGAAGAAGAAGAAGAAGAAGAAGAAGAAGAAGAAGAAGAAGAAGAAGAAGAAGAAGAAGAAGAAGAAGAAGAAGAAGAAGAAGAAGAAGAAGAAGAAGAAGAAGAAGAAGAAGAAGAAGAAGAAGAAGAAGAAGAAGAAGAAGAAGAAGAAGAAGAAGAAGAAGAAGAAGAAGAAGAAGAAGAAGAAGAAGAAGAAGAAGAAGAAGAAGAAAAGGAAGAATAAAAGATAAAAGAAAGAATCAAAAGTGGTAGAACAAAAAGAAGATTAACAAAAACAACAATAACCATGATAACGGGAGAAAGAGAAGCCGAAGGAAAAGCAGAAAAAAAATTGAAGAAAAGAAATGAATATCTTTTCCTTTATCATGTTTATTTTTGTTACCTTTTTTTTTCTTCTCCCCTTTCATTTCTTAACACAATAATAAAGCACCAGGAATTCAAAAATTGTTAAGAATAAGTAACGTATATCATTAATGTGGCATTGTAAGACAAATTGTATCTCTTCTCCTGTCCTTAATTTTAAGCGTTTTAAATTGTACACCGTTGAATTGCTACTGTGCTTCTTCTATAACACTTGTAGTGTGTAATTCGCTAAGGAGAAAGCATTACGACTTTGACATCAAAGAGACCGACAAGAACCGTTTTTATTTTCATAAGAAAACATTGTACATTTGTGATACACTTACAAAAGTAATGCCCTTGGCCAAGTAGCATCAATCATGAAATAGCACAGTCTTATTGTATCTTATTTATTTGCAACTTGATATGAATGTCCAGTCGTCTGGGGATATGTTGTGGCTGGTTAAGTGAAATGTGTAGTTTGGTAAATTAAAGCGAACCATATGATAGACCACCGAATATATGTTTCAGTGGTCTATGAGCGACGCGTCAGATATATACATTAAAGATTCATGCAATATAGCAATTTAAAACCAAATGACTATCTAGTACGAGTGATGCTGTGATGATGATGATGATCATCATCATCAATCATCATTATGATTTTGATGATGATCATGTTCATAATCATAAGTGTTTTATAGCATGATCCTGATGATCATGATAAAGTTGTTGTGATGCCTACTTCCGGTGAAATATTGACAAGTTATTTTTGTGAGGAAATCCATGTACTGGAAAAACTACTTTGTACATTTAGTTGCGTTAGGGGACAACATGTTATGTTGTCGAACATATTGTCATTCATAATATTGTTTTGTCACATCTATCTTAGTTATCTATCTAAGTTATTTTTTGTGAGGAAATCCGTGTACTGGAAAGACTACCTTGGCCTTGTTCATTTAGTTGTGTCAGGGGACAACAAGTGATGTTGTCGAACATGTTGTTGTTTATAATATTGTTTTGTCACATCTATCTTACTTTAACTTACGATTGTAACCCAGTTTTGAATAAATAGTGTTTATAATCATAAGTGTTTTATAGCATGATCCTGATGATCAAGATAAAGTTGTTGTGAAGCTTAGCTACTTCCGGTGAAATATTGACAAGTTATTTTTGTGAGGAAATCCATATACTGGAAAGACTACCTTAATCATTTAGTTGCGTCAGGGGACTACTTATTATGTTGTCGTTTATATTATTGTTTTGTCACATCTATCTTACTCGAACTTACGATTGGAACCTAATTTTGAAATAAACACATGTGATATACCAATTTCTGTTCTTATCAAGATAATACGAGAACACATTATCAGAGATCTGTATTATAAGTCTAGTCGATGCAATGTCGGGGAAGCTACGCTCCTCCTCTTATATCCACCAGTCTCTGCTACTAGTCATCGAAGCCACAATCAACGGTGTTATTTCATCCATCATATCAGTCTCTGCTACAAGCCCTAAGGCAACGGACGGTAGAGAGTTTCATTCATGCTTTTATAAACACAGAATCTCATCTCGTGAGTTAACTATGAATGAAAAAATAGTCTTTATCTTTCAGGGCAACCTGCACCATACATCAGCTGCACGGCTCGCTCAATCGAGTGCTTATATTGCTCCCAGTAATGAATTATAAATGTGAATAGATGGTTATGTTGTGCCTTACGTACCGTACTATAATATCATAAACGTCAGTTAAAACAAACATAAAACTGTACAATTTGCTTTAAGGGGTAAGCTTAATCATGGTGTGCTGATCATGCAATTAAGGTTGGTAGGATGATGTCTTTTTGGTAGATTAAGACTAGGGCAACAGGAATGATTAACTTCGTCTTAAGTCTTCGATAATGTTGCTTTGTTCTTGTAGCGAATAAGAAAAAGAGACATAATTGATAATGCCCCAGGCTGCACAATCTGGTTTTGATTAAAAATAGGGCAATAAATACGCACTTCTTCTGGTGAATGGGTAAAATGATTGAGTGCGTCTTGCATAATATTCTCACATTACTTTAATATTTAGGTAACATTCATATAAAAACACGTTTGCAGTTTTAGTGACATCACAATATCAAAACCAATTTCATCTACCATCAAATTCAATCAAACAAAGGTCATTCAAAATCATAATTTACAGTACATTAACATGCATGTCACCATGGAAACGAGCGGAAAAGAATCCGTAACTTTCAATTCAATTATTTTAACCACCCACACACCAACAAAAACAATTTTTTTTAAATCCCACAAAATTATACTACAGTGCATACGGTATATTTACGTATAGTCAAATCTTATATCAGCATGGAATCCAATTAAGTACAAACATACCCATGATTGGTTCACCAGTTCATGAGACAGACGTTGTGATTAGTGGGTGAAATATGAGATATCAAATAAGTCACGTGAAGGAACCGTGATGGGCAAGACATATTAACCATAGATTTTGTGACATTTGCCGTAAATTGAACGTAGCACATACGATGCACGGATTTGGGCCAAGCGATGTTGTTCGAACGTGCATATGCATAATATTGTCAAGTCAAAACAAGAGAGTCATATCTACATGAAAAGGCGATGGCTACCTTGTGTTAAATACAGCGGTCTTACACCATTAATAGTATTTGAGATCACCATATTTTGACAATAAATTACATGGCATGTAAGACATGGTATTACAAATTTAGAAAATTATATAATAAACAAAGAAGTGAACAGTCAAACAGGGGAACAATCAAATAATATACAAACAAATATAGAGTTAATAAATAAAATAAATGCAAAAAAGCTTATTGATTGGAGTTATTATACTTCCAACAAACATGACAAAGAACCATGCAATATCCCCACAGGACATAATAAGTTGCTATATTTTCTCTTAAATGTTTGTTTATCAACGAGGAAACTTGGCGAGAATGTCGTAGGAAAACATATTTTAATTATCATAGATAAACAGAAAATTTGACAAAGGCATGATTAAAAACACATCGAACTTTCAAAACGCGAGTCGCAGCCCAAGATGGTGGCGATTTCAATTGATTAACTTGGACAAAGAATATTACAGCTTTTACATAGATTGTACTTGCATCCACCTCGAAAAGACACGACGATTTAATATTTGTATGTTTTATTTATATCGCATTGGCAGGTTAAATCCGGCTCGAATCGTGAATGTATATAGCAAGAATTTATAAATAAACTCCATTCCTAGTAATAATACAAGAAACTTGTACACGTTGCAGCCTTTGCTTATTGTTTGCAGTTACATCCTTCTTAAACTGATACGACAGTTTAATATTTATAGGTTTTATTTATATCACATAGGCGGTTAAAGCCCTGCATGAATTGTGAATGTGATTGAATGGGAGCATCCGAAACATATCGAATGTTGCTTCGAAGAGCATGCATTGTGCCGTTTTTTAACTGGAGTGTCAGTCTGGTTAAACATAGTCAAATATCTTTGTTTGCATTGAATCCGTTTAATGGTTTTTATGGGATAGTTTGGGAGAAAAGGAGAAAAATGCCAGTGATGAGTTGCCAAAATGTTCACCGTAGCCCTAGATAGAAGAAATTAAGCTTGCCATGATTTTGAGAAAAAAAATGGTTTGTGGGGATGTGGGTGAGGGGGTGGGTGAGGTATGAGTGGGTATACGTTTGTGGTATGTCGCTTGGTGTGTTTAAGGAATAAGAAGGTGCGTGGCGGTGTGAGTCTGGTGGTGTGTTTCAATCCTGATAAATAATCCATTTATATTTTCAGATAGTATGCCAACAGAAATATATATATTTCATTTAAAATATTGTTTGAAGAAACGCTATTTAGCTCAATCTTTTGAAAAAGAAACATTGCTTCTTTTTGGAAGGTAATAATAAAACATAGATGAAACTTCCAAAAATTAGAGCACCTTTTAATGAAATCTGTAATAACAATCGCCGTCTACATCTGATATTTTATTTAGAACTTCAATCAATATGAGGACCCACTCATCTGGCTATCTTGATGTCATACTATACTCCTAACTAAACATTCTTTCATCATCCTGCATCAAATCTCAAAAGAGTTCATCTATCTCGCCTCGTCAGATTTGGTCATCTTATTAATCCCTCGATAATCACTTCACATCCGAATGGCGCGCCTTATCTGACATAGCTGCAACATCATACTAGATCAATCTGGCCGGCCACTTTGTCCCTGTAAGTCAAGTGCGACAACTTCATGATACTCTGTAAGGGCTATCACAAGAACACTTGAACGAAAGGTTGGCATGTTTTGTACTCATTTTTCACGCTGATTACAAATTTCGCCATGATAATTTGCAATTCTGACATTTTTATAAAATTAAAAAAATCTTGTCCTATATGGACATGTAGATGGTTAAGTTTGTTTGTACACATTCATTGTAGGTTTGGCGTGATGATGAGCTAACAGACCCATGCTGTCCGCACAGTATTATATCCAGGCGAAGGTTATCACACCACGGGTTGGTGAATGTTCAGGAAATTGAGTAATGTATTTAAGGTGGTTCTGGACCCATTTTGGAAGTGCTCTATTTATGTTATAAACATATTAATTGAGTAGGGCAGAGAACACTGATCCATATGCCTTTTGTTTGAAGCTAATCGGACATACGGTTTTCATAATACATACATTTTAAATGTCTTTGTATTGTATTGTTTTTATCAATAATCAATACAGTTAATGAGCTAATATGACTTGAAAGTACTCATTAATATGTAATTTTTGCCAATATTTTGCTAAAATCCAATGCATAAATGTTCATAACATTTTTATTTAACAGAATATTGGTTTCAAACTTGGTCAAAGTGTTCCTAATGACTTCCAGATAATTTATGCATAATTAATGAGCTAGCCGCCCTAATTTGCATAATTAATTAGCATTTATGCAAATTAGCTCATTAATTATGCAAATATGCAAATGAGGGGGCGGCTTCACTATATAATACATTAGAACATATTAGAAACACTTTGACCAAGTTTCAGGGCAAAAGTATGCAAAATAAAAGTACCATGAACATTTATGCATTGATTTTGAGCAAAATATTGGCAAAAATTACATATTAATGCCTTTACAGTCCTTTTTAGCTCATTAACTATATTGATTATTGATAAAAACAATAAGATACAAAGAAAATATAATTTGATGTAGTATAGAAACCGTATGTCCGATTTGCTTCAAACAAAAGGCATATTGATCAGTGTACTTTTACCCTACTCAATTAATCTGTTTAAAACATGCTCAAAGCATTTCCTTATTTCTAGAAAATGCATCCAATACCACCTTAATGGATGAGGGGAGGAGATGCATTGGAGTTAATGTTGAAAAGTACTCCGTGTCCTGACCAGTGACGAAGATTCGCTGGGTGAGGTAAACTGGTGTTCATATACGGTATCTGTTTGTCCGGAAGAATAAAACCCCAATTGTTGCTGTTGTTGTTGTTGTTGTTGTTGTTGTTGTTGTTGTTGTTGTTGAAGAACGCAATCTATACTTATTTTTATTCTCCTCATCTCTTTCGTCTTCTTCTTCTCCTCCTTCGTCCTTTTCTTCATCAATTGTTGTTGTTGTTGTTGCTCCTGTTGTTGCTGTTGTTTTTGTTGTTGCAGAACGAGGTCCTCTTCTTTTCTCCTCCTCATCTTGTTATCATTATCCTCCTCCTCCTCCTTCTCTTATTTATTCTCCTTCTTCATCATCATCTTCTTCTTCTTCTTCTTCCTCTGCTTCTTCTTCTTCATCTACTTCTTCTTCTTCTTCTTCTTCTTCTTCTTCTTCTTCTTCTTCTTCTTCTTCTTCTTCTTCTTCTTCTTCATCTACTTCGTCCTCTTTTCCTCCTCCTCTTCTTCTTCTCCTCCTCCTTCCTCTTCTTCTTCTTCCTCTTCCTCTTGCTTCTGAAGTTGCCATTTTACTTCCTAGATGTCTTTCATAACGTACGTACAACTACCATCACAGTTGCCATCACCTCTCAGTGCAGTCGACAGAAAGACAAGTTTGATACCAATGTTGTTTTTCCAATTCCCGGATAACCGCGCACACCTAATGGTGACATTATTTGTTGCTCTTAATTTGACTGTTGTTCTTGTTCCCCTTCGTTCGTAATATTTCTGTCATTGTTGTTATTGGTCTTCTTCTTCTACAACATTCAAAAGACACAAAATTATGTGTTATTATGGTGAACAAAAGCAACTGCACCCAACTTTATAACATTACTTTACTAGTTCGTACACCCATCAAACGACAAAGAAAAGTAGTATTTAAGTTTTCTTGATTAGATCAATCATAAATACGCCACCTGTTTAACGCTTTGTGACAGTTTAACGAACTACGTATACATTTTGTATATAGGCTATAGGTTTAACATTCAAACGTAATACAGTGTCATTGCTATCTAAGGTAGATCAAGCTACTGATAAAGTCTGCCCTGTCTGCCTTTGCAGAGCAACGTACTAGTATACGGTAATAGCCCTTTTTAAATCTTTCTTGTTTACGATCTCTCGCATTAATTCAAATGAATATTCATTTGGACCAAATCTTCATCTAATTTGCATTTTAACATTTCAGAAGGTCCCTAAGCAGATAGTACTTCAACAAAAATAACACTGTTTTATCAAAATGTTATATCGGATAAAACTGCAGGAGTTTTATCATTTATATAAGCTCCGCAACAGACAAAGAATTGATATTCTGTTTGGCAGACTGATGATGCACAGTGCAGAACATCACGAAAGATTATACCCAAGATAGGATTTTACAATGAAAACAATGAGGTACTTGAATTTTCGTTTTCAGTTTTTCAAAGGAAACAAAATTAAAGATTTTAAAAAATCAACAAATATGCATATTTTTATTTCATTGTAGTGGAAAAGTGACACAGCTATGGGATAAATTAAATAAAAGTAGTAGGCCTATATTTGATAATAATTATAAAATGCGTGAAAATATATCTATGTCAATTGAAGTATGTGCCATGTTGTCAAATAGTCAGAAAATTTATTCAGATAAGGGATCTATGATATCCCACAATGCATTTCGTTAAGATGGTTGGTATATCTTCTTCGTCTTCTTTTCAAACTCTTTTCGTCATTTGTCCGCCTTCCTCGCAATAAAGTCAAATTAATTTTGTGATTTTCTCAAAAACTGCTAATTTTTGCAGGAATTTGTTATACTATTTTGATTCATTGCGTCATTTCCTTTCTGAAAATGTATAAGGTATTAGGGTTATTTTAGTTAGAGTTCAATTTTGTTAATTTCTGCTTATTGTCGAGATTTCAGTTAGATTTAGAGGTTGAAAACCATATTTTCATATATAACTGCTCCCGTGAACACAATTTCCACACACATGTGCACGGGGTTGACATCTATGTAAATATGCCCGGGGTGTACATTTGCATAAAATAAGGCCTGAAAAAGCACCCCTTTGTCTCCTTGGTCATCATGTTACATTATGATGCATGATGGGAAGGGCATAGACACATGTCTTAATGTTAAGGAATCAATATTCCCAAGCAGTGTTCACCACTCGTGAGCAGCATTCAAAATGAGGCGGATACATGAATGTAATATACCTCAGAGAGATTCATGTCGCATAGCCATTAAAAATTATCTAGTTCAATATAGCCCATAGGTTTTATGCAAATGTCATAGCGTAACACATGAATCATGGATAATATTTTGTGCAGTATCCGTTTTCAATTTTTCTTGTTATTTGTTATGTATTTTTTCGTAAACGGTTAGGTGTGATAATAAAAGTTTTAAATATTTATAAGCAATATCAGCTGGCTTAGCCATCCATGACCAAGATGCATATTCGTCACCTTATGTAGTAAGATTGTCATGTTCAAATATTTTCTTATGCACAGAAACCATATAGAGCAAATTATCAGTAGCCCGATAAAAGTCCGCGGCAAATTTGGAGAAAACCATGTTTTAATCACATTGAAATGGTCTTTAATGTTACTGTCGTTTCGTTAACCTGTTTTAAATCCGCACTATTATGTTTCAAATCAGCATATAAATATAAATGAATCAAATGAGTACAAACATTCCTAGTATTTGCCTGATGTAGTTTGGGAAATAACTGATGTCAAAATGTAGGAACATCGTATGAAGAAAGTAAAATATATTGGCACTTTTCTATACGTCAAAAGCAATAATCGCCGCCGGATAGAAACAAAGAATCTTATCCTGGAATGTTGCATATATAGTACGTAATATAAATGAACATCTCCTATCGTGTCTCTATCGATATTTTATTAAGATCATCAAATGTTAAATTAGCTTCTTTATAAATTGAACTTGTAACACTTGATAAGCGTACTTGGGGCAACGTAATAGACTTCAAGATTTCTTAGACTAAATCTATATGTTTTATTATGACACAATGCCTTTTGAGATATTTGACAAGAACAAGTGCAATGTCAACGCTTTAGGTGCTGTAAAGTCAGCCGTATAAATGTGATATGTCCAAACTAACACTAACTACAATATTAATTAAAAACTTAACTAATTATACCGTAGGTTTTCGTTGTAAAACAGTTGAAAATATATTGCTTGCACAAATGTTATTATCATGAAAACATATATTTTGTCTTTTGGACAGTTTTGGATATTATCATCTGCCCTGGGTTAACATGTAGATGAAAAAGAAATTTGAAATCGTTATATTATAGTATAAGTGGAACTGTTTATGTAGTAGAGTTATTGATTTCTTCCCAGAGTGTAAAGTATCAGTGAAGTATCAAATAATTCCTCGGTATTACCATTTTAACAGTTCAGCGATTTTATATCAAGTGATTTGAATTTGTCAAAAATTTCAATTTTATGCTGTGAAAATGACACTTGTCTCGTCAGGCTGTAAAGGCTGTGTGTCTCGGGTTATTTAAATTTGGGTTAAAATATGATAAATTGTCACTTGCTGGATCAAAATGAGAACGATATTGAAAAATGGATTTGAGTTAAAGGCTGGATTAACATTCAAATACTGTACTTGTTCTTGTTCACTTTCTCGTTGTTCTTTTTCTTGTTATTGCTCGCCTTGTTCTCGTTCATGCTAACGGTCTTTTTCCTCTAGTGTATGATTTTTAATGTTATTATGGTTGTTGTTGTTCTTTCTTCATTCTTCTCTTGCTCTTGTTGCTGCTGCTGTTCCTACTTTTCTCATTTTCTTCTTCTGTTTCTGCCACTTCTTCTTCTTCTTCTTCTTCTTCTTCTTCTCCTTCTTCTCCTTCTTCTCCTTCTCCTCTCTTCCTCCTCCTCTTCCCCCTCTTCCTTCTTCCTCCTTGTTCACTCATCAGTTTCTGTTCCTTGTTTCTTTTACTTCCACCACTGATACCATACCAATATTATTTCTGCTCTTTTCAGTTAGAGAGACAATTTTCATACCAACGTTGTTTTTCCAATTCCCGGATGACCGCACACAATGGTGACATTATTTGTCCTTCTTAATTTTATTGTTGTTCTTATTCTCCTGTGCATTTCTATAATTGTCATCGTCGTTGTTTGTTGTTGCTGCACATGTGCCAAACTTCATAACATTTTTGACTATACTATTTCATACACCAATCAAACAAGAATGAAAAGTTGTATTAAAAATATCCTTTTCATAAATAGATAAAAATAAAAATGCCAACTATTTAAAGTTTTGTGACAGTTTCACAAATTGAGAGAAGAGAAAGAAAAACAGGGGAAATTGTAAAGTAACAGGTAGAGGAAGAATTAAGAAAATGCATGAGAGATTTAGAAAGAGAGAAAGAAAAATAAAGAACATTATTTCAATCTCGTTGAATATTGGTCACTTATCTCAAATGCGTCATGGTCGCATTTTCCTATAGGTCAGCCTATCGAGAAATCATCCAAATTGTTGTGATTTATATCAGTTACAATTCCACAAATGCAATGAATAAATGTATACATTTGGCATCCTTTTGACCATTGTTAGTCAATTCTATGGAGACATTTGATGGGTATTACTGAAAACAAGATGTCAGCAATAAATAGCAATTGAGAATATATTTAAGGTGGGACTACACCTGCCCTGATAAATGTTGTGACTAATTTCGCATTTTTCTCAAAACAATAACTACACACTGGCAACAAAAGTTATGTATATTATAGGGGCAAGGAATCCAATTACTTCACTGAAATTTCAGTGATTCAAGACATGTGGTTGATTATATATGTTAAGAAATGAGACCTCTAGCGGTACTCTCTTTTCTTATCATAAATAACGTACCGCTTGTCTTGAGTCACTGAAATTCCAGTGTAGTAATTGGATTCCTTGCCCCTATAATATATATATCTTTGTTACCAATGTGTAGTTATTTGTTGAGAAAAATGCAAAAATAGTCACAAATTTATTAAGGGATGTAGTACCACCTTAAGCTTATAATAATTGACAGAATGACGTTTTATGGGTTTTTTTAGAAAACGACCACCGAGAGAGAAAAATAATTTCTTCAGATTTATAGAGAGGGTTTAAATAATTTTCTCATGACAAAAAATAATCTGTCTGGAAAATATATTCATTAAGGCACAAACATGCCTGTGCTATGTGGTTCTTGAAACGTACGTAGTACAGTTCGTTTATTTGGTTTTTAGGTTAAACCCGTCAGTGGACACCGACTGCAAAAAAGTGTTTAGCATTTAAACACCATTCTAAATACATTCTTGCCTTCACTTTTGCAAACGTTTAGCCATTGAACATTGATGTTTATGAATTAGATACGTGTACTATTTAGCTTCTAAACATTATTTACAAAGTGAAGGCAAGATGTGCTCAATGGTTCATCTAAACACAGTTTTCTGGAGTGCAGTATATGGCGAGATGGAAGGAAAATGTACCACTATCAATCAATCATTTTGATGGCAAAGTAAATGTGACCATTCGTCACAAATGGGTCGTTAAAGGACAATTCCACTTATATGTAAAGAATAAAACAGGAAAGTATTCTTGGTAGTACGGGTAATAAAATCAATATACTTGGTTCAAAATTCTTTGTTTTATGTTGCTTTGAACAGGCTTAATTGACAATATATGGAATCGAGCCCTGCCAATTCGATAGCTTATTTGTTATGGGTGAGTTTGTTTATCTGATTTACAAATTGAAACAAAAATGAAGTGAGACTAAAAAAGAGCGATTCAGACATGCAAGATGTACAAAATCACTGATGTCACTTAATCATTAGTTTTCGCCTACTTCAAATAATAATTCTATGAATGTCCTTCATCATTTACAAAAAGTTAAGGTTCTGAACCAATATACATTATTCCACACACCTCAAATATCCCTTTGGCACCTGTCATGCATTCACGCTTTGGCAACCCGATGCCCGTTCCTCATAAAGACCCGTTTTACACACACGGTCTCTCTCTCTCTGCACGGGAATCACGATACATGTCTAAAAATATACAATTTTCCTAAATACTTTTATTTCCATATTTGGTACAGACAGTGTATTTTTGTAAAAACGAGTACCAGCATACCCAGTATTTGGTGTAAAATTTTTTATATTTTGCGAAACTGCATAAGTCGTCGTCCCTTTTTACGGTGCAATATTGCCACACGGGTATATATTTTACAAGAGTATGTTCTTATGTGTGAGTTATGTGGCAATTCATACTTCAAGTACAGCAATAACTACTTGAATACGTACAAGTATTGAAGGTGTTAAGGTCAGTTGCTTACCAGTGACAGGTGAAAAATGTAAAAATGACATGTTTACAGATGCAATATAGATGCCAAATGAATAACATGAAAATGCGCTATTGCATAAATTGTCGTTACTCCTCAATAAGAGGAGATTAAGATAAGAAAATAATGTAGATATTTTAAACCAACTCAACTCAACTCAGGTCAATTAATCTAAACTCAATTAAATGCTACATTACTCGACTCGACTCAACTCAACTCAACTCAATTCAACTCAGCCCAACTCAACTCAACTCAACTCAACAACTTAACTTAACTTAACTTAACTTAACTTAACTTAACTTAACTTAACTTAACTTAACTTAACTTAACTTATACTTAACTTAACTCAGTTCAGCTCAACTAAACTAAACTAGAAATAAAGTAGACAAATAACATCGATGTCACTAAGTTTTACTCAATGTTGTATGTTTCCGTATAATATTTTGATATATAAAAAGCTTCAGCTTTATTCACCATCAATCACTCTTATCCATTTTCCTTTTAGTCTCTAGTGTCGGAGATAGTTCATGACATCATGGCTCGCACAAGATTTATCTTACAAATCACAATCATCACTTAATGACGAACTTTAGGTGGGCGTTGTACTGATATGATCAAGTTTGTTTTCTCCTTCCATATGAATAGCCACGACAAATGGGACGATGTCATTTTGAAATATTTAAACATGCATCTTAAAATCAGGGTGGACAGATATGGGATAGTATTCAAAAGATGACAAACATTAGTGACTCTCTATATATTTTGAGATTAATGACTATACGACGTGAGAATGCAATAAATTAATTAAATACTAAATGTGTACCATTACACAATACATGTACTTTTTAGTGTAATCTTTAATAAGAAAATGTAAAATATCATTAGGAGGATCAGATGATTCAGAAAATGTAAAATATTTTAATGACGTATTGAAATAAACTTCAAACGAGTGAAATAGGTATAGCAACAGTTCAAATCTCGAGACGACCTTGAAATTGTATGGCAATATTTTTGTTTAGCCTAATGGCTCCACAAGATGCTTGCAGACGAGAGCAAACTAGAATAGAATTGGTCTAGTGGTTCTTGATATGATGACAACCTTTTGATAGATCTTATAATTCAAGGAAGATTTTCTACAGAGATATGTTTGGCGTTTATAAACAGATCCACGTACACTTCTGAGACGAATATATTCGTCTCAGCATGGATCTACTATTTCCATGGTCTCAGGTACATCACGTGCGAAATAGGTCGTCATCATTACGCGGGATAACGTCATTTCTATATTCGGCTGCAGACGGCTGTTTTGTTTTACATTGTTTTAGAGGAAAATATAGCTATATAATAGCCACATCCTGGGCAGATGATAACCTGTAACATACAGAATAAAAGCATTAAATTGGATCTTGGCCCACGAAAACACATTATGTAATACAACGTCATAGAGATAAATGTGGTGTCTTTTTTTTCATTCACCTTGTGTGTAATGCAGGAATTGAAACTAATTGTCTCGAGACAGCAGGAAAGCACAACAACGCAAAGAATAGACTCCGCATTGCCCCACGATCATGAGGACCATTTAATACACATAAGCTTATTTATAATGATTTCACAATCTCATAGAAATTAAGACTATATTGAGGTAATAACAGATTTCATATCAATTAAACAAATTATATACATTGAGATAATTAATTGCAGCAAGCATTTGGAATTATTGATTATCTTCATATAAATCAATAAACACACAAATTATTGGAAAAATGTGTACAAGCCAACCATACAGGCTGGACAAACAAAAGTTGACTTCTGAATCACATTTAACCAATTTCATCTTAAGCAAATCTTAAGCATATCTTAAACAGATACATCTTTGGATCAAACAGAGGATTGGATTGGAAAACAGCATTTTTAACCACAATTAAATAATTAGAAATCTCCAAAAGAATAAACAATGCCAACACTAGCAAACGAACATTTTGTATTCAGCAAGATCTGGCATCAATGCTTTTAAATGTTTAAAACCATTTACTGATATATAATATATTAAATCCACCGTTATTTACAACCAAGTAAATAAAGATACTCCAAATAAGCAACAAAGCATTTATAACCCTGGTATAAAAACGCAGTAGAAAGAGAGAAAAGCATGAAGGCAACCAATAGCCCACTATAAAACGCAGTAGAAAGTGGAGACAATCTACTTCAGGTTTTGAAGAAACTCCACCACCCTCAATAAAAACGCAGTAGAAAGTGGAGACAATCTACTGACGAGATTCTTCAGGTTTTGAAGAAACTCCACCACCCTCTATAAAAACGCAGTAGAAAGTGGAGACAATCTACTTACGAGATTCTTCAGGTTTTGAAGAAACTCCATACAAAGCAATCAATAGCCCAATAAAACCAACAAATACCATAAAACGCAGTAGAAAGTGGAGACAATCTACTGACAAGATTCTTCAGGTTTTGAAGAAACTCCATACAAAGCTTTCAATAGCCCAATAAAACCATTCAATACCATAAAACGCAGTAGAAAGTGGAGACAATCTACTGACGAGATTCTTCAGGTTTTGAAGAAACTCCATTCAAAGCAATCAATAGCCCAATAAAACCAACCAATACCATAAAACGCAGTCGAAAGTGGAGACAATCTACTGACGAGATTCTTCAGGATTTGAAGAAACTCCATACAAAGCATTCGATAGCCCAATAAAACCAATCAATACCATAAAACGCAGTAGAAAGTGGAGACAATCTACTGACGAGATTCTTTAGGTTTTGAAGAAACTCCATACAAATCATTCAATAGCCCAATAAAACCAATCAATACCATAAAACGCAGTAGAAAGTGGAGACAATCTACTGACGAGATTCTTCAGGTTTCGAAGAAACTCCCCCACCCTCTATAAAAACGCAGTAGAAAGTGGAGACAATCTACTGACGAGATTCTTCAGGTTTTGAAGAAACTCCACCACCCTCTATAAAAACGCAGTAGAAAGTGGAGACAATCTACTGACGAGATTCTTCAGGTTTTGAAGAAACTCCATACAAAGCATTCATTCCCTTCTATAAAACGCAGTAGAAAGTGGAGACAATCTACTAATGATATTCTTCAAGATTTGAAGAAATTCCATACAAAGCCTCTATTTTTAAGCATAAAGCAGCATAATTGGACATACCATTTTATTGGAGTATCTTTAACCATATTTAGTTAACTGATTCACCCTTCCAGCTTTTTGGGAGGGTGGGTGGGATTTTTTGGTCCATCAAGATCGAAGGAACAATTGCAAGTGCATCACTAGGAGAACTATGGACATAACAAAGGAATGAAAATATAAGACGGGAGACCTGAATGGCTGCACACCACTAAAGTGACAGCTGACTGGACAGAAAAACTGAGCTTGTTGCTATAACAACATAACAACAACCCCTAAATTAAAACTGAATTGACCAGGAGACCAAAAAACTTTAAGTGTACTTGAAAATGCTCAAGTGGGAATAAGAGGATAAGCCTCTACACCTAGATGCACATGACAGCCTAATGTCCCCTGCTGCTGAGACAATCTAGTTTTTAAAAGATTTGCAACTTTAAAAAACGGAATTATTTGAAACCAGAAATAGGTTCAATTTAAAACTCCTTTTTTAGGTCCAAGTTACTTAGCTTACAAAGAAACGAGTTTCTATATGTTCAAGTACTGTATATCTCTTATAGCAAATCCATGCTCTTTGTTATTTAGTGACACAAACCCATGTGGGGACGAGACTAAGATTGACCAACCCATCTGGGAACGAGACTAAGATTAACCATGACTATGTCTTCAATCTTCAAATACGTCAAAGAGATAAAGCTGAAAACTAATTTCCTCCGTACTGCTTTTAAAATATCAGACATGAAACATTACTACTAACTTTAATTTAAGAGTGACGGACGGACACAACAAATAATAAGCAATTTTCTCATCAAATAAAGAAGACACTATACGGTATTTCTGTACGTCATATAAAATCAAAAGTCAATAATTCCCCCCGTGCTTTTGAAAATATCAGATATTGTCAGAAAACGGAAGATAATGGCTGTGACCTATTCCGATCTGCGTTATATTCCAGAAAAGAAAGCTGAGATATGACATAAACTCGAGAGAGATGTGAGGCATATATATTGAAAATTTCATCAGCAGTCAAAGACGAAAAAAGGAAGAGCAAGAGCAAATTAATATTCAGTCTTTTATCTTTAAAGTGACCGTAATGAGACGATAAACACTACGTCATAGATTTCAAAATGGCAATTTATTGCCTCGCCCTGTCCTGCATTCTAAATGTCAGATTATATACATGACTTGTTTGATATGTGAAAGACTTGTTTATGAGTAACAGGTGTTTCATCAAGGATAATTTGATCCAACCAGGTAAAACGAGGACGATGTCACCAAA
>NW_027305879.1:0-25431 GCF_039555335.1 Amphiura filiformis | reverse complement strand
TACATACATACATATACAAAATATTTTTATAACGCGCTTCTTACAGAGTGATCAGAGCGCCCAAAAAAAAAAGAAAACAAAAATAAAACAAAAATATCAACATTCTGGATACAAATGACACTTAAGCATTTTTTGAAAGAGTGAAGTGATGAAGCCTCCCTGATGTTACGTGGGAGGCTGTTCCACAATGAAGGTGCCGCAACACAAAACGATTTGTCACCGATGCATTTTTACCAACACAAGCTCTTAGTAATGTGGTGTCTTTGGAAGATCTTGTCCTACAACCAGTTGAAGGTATTTCTCTATGAGAGAGTAAAAACACATAAATATTGGGGGCATTACCTTGTAAACATTTATAGACATACATGCAAATCTTGAACTTGATTCTATCACGGATAGGCAACCAATGGAGGTTATGCATTAGAGGCGACGGGCTTTCACGTCTACCAACTGAGTGAATCAGCTTGACAGCTTTATGCTGAAGTGATTGCAAGCGGTCAAGATCTCTAGCATTCGCACCATAGAGCAAGGCATTTCCAAAGTCTAGCCGTGATAGAATCAGAGCTCGAACTACACTATGTTTGGTTTCTTTTTCCAGATATCTACTGATACGCCTTACGTTACATAAATGAAAATTTAGTGAAGATATTAAACTGTTGATGTGTGGAGTCATGGACATATGCTTATCAAAACAATTCCAAGATTGCGGACTGTATCTGAAGGAACAATGATGTTATTATCGACTTTGAGTGTCACTGGTGGTATTTTGTTCAGACTCTGATAAGTTCCAGCGATGAAAAATTCAGTTTTCCCTGGGTTTAGTTGAAGTTTGTTGTTTCCCATCCAATCTTTCAGCTCACAGATGCATTTTTCAAGTTTTGAAAGAGCAGTTTTATATGAACCCGAAACATTTGGGTCAAATGACACATAAATTTGCGTGTCATCTGCATACACATGATAGTTTAATTCATGCCTGCGGATGATTGAGCCAACAGGAGTAGTGTAAACAACAAAATCTAATGGGCCCTTAACAGAGCCTTGCGGCACTCCATAATCCAAAACGTGGGAATCTGAGTAAATACCATCAATGTGAACCTGGCTAGTTCTACATTTAAGATAAGAACTTATCCACTGCAATGCTTTACCACATATACCAAAGCCAAGTTTCATACGACGAATCAAAATGTCATGGTCGATAGTATCGAATGCTGCGGATAGGTCAAGTAATACAACAAAAACAATATTTTGTCTATCCACAGCATCCAATATATCACTACGAATTTTAAGCAATGCGGTCTCAGTGCTTTTGTTTTTACAATATGCAGATTGATGTGAATCTATGAGATTATAATCATCAAAATATTGCTTAAGTTGATTTGTGGCAGCCTTTTCGATTAGTTTTGAAATGAAGTTTATGTTTGACACTGGCCTGAAATTTGACAGGACATTACTATCCATTATTATGTTTTGAAGAGTCCAAGTGTGTGAAAATATTGGATCCAAAACATAATAATGATAAAATTGATGCTTTACGCCCAATATTTATTGAGTCTCGCTATGAGTTTTAAATATTGTACGTCGAGTCCAATATTTTAAAACTCATAGCTCGACCAATAAATATGGGCTCAATCAATCCAATTTTATATCAAAGATGGTTTTTTAAGAATTGGGGTAATAAGTGCATTGCCAAGAGATTTTGGGAACACACCTGATGTAAGAGATGCATTGATTATATTGGTAATAACCGGGAGGAAAGTGTCTAAAATGTTCCTTCATTAACCAGGTGGGCATGCTGTCAAGTTTGCATGTTTTTGAAGGAGATTTAGTAACCAACATGGAGACTTCAATCTCAGTAACCTGGGAGAACTCACTAAAACTACACACCGTATTTACATAATCATTGTTAAATGCAACACTTTGATCAACTTGAGAACCATGATCAAGTTCTTCACGGATTTTGACAACTTTGTTTGTGAAGTAATCAGCAAGATTTGTACACACAGTTTGTAGGGAATCGTCTGTTGGTAAACGTCTATCGTTTTTGGCATTTAGCAGGGAGTTAACTGTTTGGAAGACACCCTTGGTGTCACTATTTTCCAACTTATCCTTATAATAATCAACTTTCGATAAGTTGGTTGACCAAGTTCTTCTGATCAATATACGCTTGTTTGTCTTCCAAGCAGTCACTCTTTCGCCATTTGCGTTCTAATTTTCTGCGAAGCTGTCGATGCTCATGAATACTACTATTATACCATGGATAATGTGGTCTAATTGTATGAGTTTTAATTATTTCAGGTGCATGGTGATCTAATACAGCTTGCATTTTAGAGTTAAAATTTGCAATCAGCAAATTAGGTGAAAGCTCACTAGAGAGATTACCAAGTTCACTCTTTACATCTTTTATGTAAGAGATGGTTTCTTTTGGTTTATGAGGAAGTTTACCATAAAATGGTCCGGCGAATGTTGTTTTGAACACGGCAGGAGTGAATTAAATTGTCGTCGGGTCTTGATATTACAAGGTCCAAGATATGTCCGGATATATGGGTTGGCTCGGTGACATGTTGCAGAAAACCAGAAGTCTCGAAGCCAGTTAAGAACCGTCTGACTTCAGACTTTGATGGAATGTCCACGTGCATGTTAAAGTCTCCTACAACAATCACTTTTCTGGGCATGAGGGCAATTTCACTCATGAAATCTTCAAACTCGGTCTGAAAGGTTGAGAGCTGAAAGCCATTTTCCCTTGATGGTGGGGGTCTATATACAATGACATAAAGGATATCATTTGTTCTATCAAGAACACCAGCATGTTCAAAGGTTATAATATTATTGCCAAGGTTAACGATTTGGAGATTCATGGATTGTCTGTAAATGGTAGCAATACCGCCATGATTACTAGTTCCACGGGGGAAGTTATTAAAAACGTATCCAGGTGGGGTGCACTCACCAATAACAACTTGATCATTGATGTTTAACCAAGTTTCTGTCAGAAACAATATGTCCACGTTTTCACTGATTAGATAATCAGATGCAGTAGTTGTTTTTTCTCGTATCGACCGTGCATTCCATAGTCCAGCATTTGTACATGATTTGATTGGAAATGTTGAACTGTTCGAATTTGTGTTTAAGGGATGTTGATGAGGGTGAACTGGGCGAAAAGGATCAGCAACAGGATTTTGCTTATTTTGGTTGATTCTTTTCCTCCTCGATTACCACGCTATGCATAGCGTTTCTTAGTCTTTTTGGGCGAGAGCTAAGTAGTTTCTCTTGATGATGATGAGTTAAGCATGGGTTGCGAAGGAGGTTATGAGAGGCTAAGGTACTGCATGTTTCAAAAGATAGTGGACATTCAGTATATTCTGTAGTATTTAGCCCATGCAAGGCAATAGGAGAATACTGTAAGCAAGATTGTATAACCAAAGTCAGAGATGATAGAGAAGATGAGTTTTCACACTTCATACCTGATGAGAGGCAATCAGCTCGAGATGGTTGAATAACATAGCTACTTGATGAAAACCTTGATGGGCTGATCAATCCTAAATCAATAGGATCAATATGATCAATAGGATGAGTTGAATTTCCTCTGGTCTCAACACTGTAGCATTGGTCTATAGCTTTATTCTGGTGCAGAAATGTTACCAAAAGTAGTAGGAAAATGCATCGAAATGGCACACTTATTCTAGAAATGAGTGACATCATGAACATCTCTATGTCTTATATATCCAACATGTTGAATTTGAGCATGCAAAAGATCTTTTAAGACACACTCAATATGAAAAAACTTGAGAGAGCAAAGTGAGAGCGACCCGACACAGGCGCTGCACTCTGCTAACATAAGTGGCCTTTTCTCCCGATTGACTCTGATTTTGTATTTTGGAATCTTTTTTTGTGCAAATATCATGTAAAATTAAATTGTCCGTTTGATTGAAAATTATTGAAAAAAAAATTCGGAACATTTTGAAAATATGTTTGCAAAAAAAATCATCAAATTTTTGCCAAATGTTTAAGCTTTTGGTGATATTTTAGAATCATTTTAGCCTCCAGAAAAGAAAAATCCTGACTGACCAACCCTACTTGAAAAGTCCATTCGCCCGTTAGACAGGATGTTTTTGTTTTGTTGCCTGAAGTAATGGTAACTTTACTTTTTTCTGGAAAAATAATTTTTCGTGATTAACATAAGGATGAAAATAAAAGATATGATTCATTTAAAAATATCAGCTATCCTGCCATATACGTCTAGCCCTTTTCTATTCACAGATTATCCATTGTATTTCTTTTGTTTAAGGTTCGCTGCCCACACCATTACCTAGAGTAATGGAGGTGGCTAGCTGCCCAGAGACCATTATCAACACAATAGCACAAGATAACGGTCTCGGGCTGCGAGCTAAACAAAAGGAATACCATGGACATTCTAGAAACACTATGGAAAGGATCACAACATACATGTAGAATCTGAGTTCGTTACTAGTCTCAGGTAGACTTAGAAAACAAATGCATTTACAGCTCAATTTAAATGCAAATGTTACATGGCAAGAGAAAATTATAGAGGGCTACTGCAGTCCGTATAACATTAACAATACTATTTTATAGAACACCACTGGTGCTCAATTAATAAAGATAGTTAAATTTATGCAAATTAAAATTTAATTAGCATAACGAGGTAACCGTCGCGGTGAGTGTATACTAAGTAGATGTATATAAACTTGCCATTAGTTTCTAGAAGGGAATCTGTCTTTATCCTTGCCCAACCCAAAAACGCTCAATGGTCCATGCTAATTAGCTACTAGGCAAGAACCCCGGGATACTACCCGACCAGGGAGCCATAACTAACCTCGGTACTCATTACAAGTCAAGAGGCTGGGAGTGCAAAGCCTTACTATGACCTACCCATAATGGGGAGCACCATTGGACACACGTTACTACAATCTCAGAAATATTTGTTCGAACACTTTTAAGGCCATATTGGAAATGGTCCCCCTTCTACCCCCGTACAATGTTGGCATGCCCAATATGCTTATCTTCACCATATCTTCTCCCAACATTGTTTGGTGGGGAAAGGGAGGGGCATGCGTAAGATGAGCGTTGAGACAACACTATTATAAGTCTTATTTTCCAGTGACTCTTGTAGCGTGCGCACTATTCTAAGAAGAACATGGGAATTACAGTGGGTGTTCGAACACATTTTTTCCGGGATTGTCTACAAAATTGCTTAGCAAAATCATCTGATTTTAGTTTTTGGACAATAACTCTGCAGTTACGCCACCGATCTTAATGCAATTTGGCACACATATCAAAGACATGATTTGCTATCATCTCACAAAATATGGAGGAAATCGATGAATATTTGGATAGCGGTCAGTTACCATAGATTTAATATAGCGTTTTGTACACACAAATATTAGGCCTTAATGGTTTATGTGCTATGTTAATTGCTCATATGTACATATTGTATAATAAATTAAGAGGAGGAATTAAAATTGTATTTTCAGCTAGAAATAACAAATAAACATTACTCGTACATTCAATGTTATTTATTTAAATGTCACACAGTACCACGGTATGATAAATGGGGGGGGCATCGAGAGCGAGGTAGAGGGAGAGAGTGATAGGAAGGGAGAGAAACGCACCGGATACGCACATGTATTGCTTTAAAATTAGTTTATAATAAAAAACATTACTTGACCAACATTAAAAAAACAGCCTAATGTGTGAAATTGTGTTTATTAAACATTTTAAATACACCATGGTTAGGATGGTCAAATGGTAAAACGTAATGATTTACACACATAGACAAGCACGCATATCCATCGATTTACCATATAATAGAAAAGTAAATCATATTATTCTTTATGTTTTGTGGTCAATCGTGCATACTGTGTGTTTTCAATGGGAGATGAGCAATGATTTACCTTTACCATGAATAGGGTTTCACACTTTCAGTGTACATAATTATACCCACAGAAGAGACACCGTAAATCATGTTTTTAATCAACTTTGCCCATGTAAGATTGCATATAGGCTTAAAAATAAAGGTCATTATCTATCATGCTCATAATGATCGGTGGTTCTTTAATCGGAAAACAGCATTTTTGAATCGTTTATATTTTCTTTTATTCCAATCAAATATAATGACAATCATTAAATAACCATGAGCTTGCATACCAATCATTGAATATGTCAGTTAAAATTGATTTATGTGTCTTCTACATTGCGCATGTGTGTCTTTAAATGTGCAATTGGTCTTGAACTTGAAACTTATTGACCAGCAAGTGACATGTGCACTTTTTATTACTTTTTTATTCTTCCTTCTTTTTTAATTCATGGTTTTCTTTTTAGTTTGATTGTTCGTTTTATCTTCTTGACTTTCTTTTTTAGTATTTTCTTTGCATTTTTGCTTTGATTTCCTTTCTTTGTTTCTTTCATCTTTTTTATTGGGGGGTCTTTAATGATGTTTTTTCTTTTTCTTTGCTTGAATTCTTTGAGGTATACTTTCGTGGGGTCGGGAATTACTGGTTTGGAGGGAAGTTTGGCAAAGCAATGGACATAGGTTGGTAGATGTCGTTGCATTATTTTGCTATCTACTGCAGATAACATTGATAAATTTGCATCCCACATTCAGTATGATGTTTGCTTGACGGTGCCCTTAGTGTCATAGCAAATATAAAAGATGGTGAATGATTTTCCAAAAAGATTTTCAACTTTTAACTATCAAATTGCTATGTTTTAAAATGTTTGGGGCTACGTATAATGTATTCTACGTCTTATTTGACTTAACTTAGTCAAAATTTGATGAAAATATATGTATAAACTGACCGATCCCTGATATATTTGTGAATGGAATGTAATATTTTTTATTCCCTATGTTCCTTAGTATATATAAACTAACATGTGTAAGTTTCATTGCAATCGCTCTACTGGATCTGAAGTTGTGAACCCAAATGTGAAGTAGCAAACACTGATTTAGGAATTCCTCAGACAATCTCAGAAATATTTGTTCGAACACTTTTAAGGCCATATTGGAAATGGTCCCCCTTCTACCCCCGTACAATGTTGGCATGCCCAATATGCTTATCTTCACCATATCTTCTCCCAACATTGTTTGGTGGGGAAAGGGGAGGGGGCATGCGTAAGATGAACGTTGAGACAACACTATTATAATTCTTATTTTCCAGTGACTCATATAAGCGTCGCACTATGCTAAGAAGAACATGGGAATTACAGTGGGTGTTCGAACACATTTTTTCCGGGATTGTCTACAAAATTGCTTAGCAAAATCATCTGATTTTAGTTTTTGGACAATAACTCTGCAGTTACGCCACCGATCTTAATGCAATTTGGCACACATATCAAAGACATGATTTGCTATCATCTCACAAAATATGGAGGAAATCGATGAATATTTGGATAGCGGTCAGTTACCATAGATTTAATATAGCGTTTTGTACACACAAATATTAGGCCTTAATGGTTTATGTGCTATGTTAATTGCTCATATGTACATATTGTATAATAAATTAAGAGGAGGAATTAAAATTGTATTTTCAGCTAGAAATAACAAATAAACATTACTCGTACATTCAATGTTATTTATTTAAATGTCACACAGTACCACGGTATGATAAATGGGGGGGGGCATCGAGCGAGGTAGAGGGAGAGAGTGATAGGAAGGGAGAGAAACGCACCGGATACGCACATGTATTGCTTTAAAATTAGTTTATAATAAAAAACATTACTTGACCAACATTAAAAAAACAGCCTAATGTGTGAAATTGTGTTTATTAAACATTTTAAATACACCATGGTTAGGATGGTCAAATGGTAAAACGTAATGATTTACACACATAGACAAGCACGCATATCCATCGATTTACCATATAATAGAAAAGTAAATCATATTATTCTTTATGTTTTGTGGTCAATCGTGCATACTGTGTGTTTTCAATGGGGAGATGAGCAATGATTTACCTTTACCATGAATAGGGTTTCACACTTTCAGTGTACATAATTATACCCACAGAAGAGACACCGTAAATCATGTTTTTAATCAACTTTGCCCATGTAAGATTGCATATAGGCTTAAAAATAAAGGTCATTATCTATCATGCTCATAATGATCGGTGGTTCTTTAATCGGAAAACAGCATTTTTGAATCGTTTATATTTTCTTTTATTCCAATCAAATATAATGACAATCATTAAATAACCATGAGCTTGCATACCAATCATTGAATATGTCAGTTAAAATTGATTTATGTGTCTTCTACATTGCATGTGTGTCTTTAAATGTGCAATTGGTCTTGAACTTGAAACTTATTGACCAGCAAGTGACATGTGCACTTTTTATTACTTTTTTATTCTTCCTTCTTTTTTAATTCATGGTTTTCTTTTTAGTTTGATTGTTCGTTTTATCTTCTTTAATTTCTTTTTAGTATTTTCTTTGCATTTTTGTTTTGATTTCCTTTCTTTGTTTCTTTCATCTTTTTTATTGGGGGGGGGGGTCTTTAATGATGTTTTTTTCTTTTTCTTTGCTTGAATTCTTTGAGGTATACTTTCGTGGGGTCGGGAATTACTGGTTTGGAGGGAGAAGTTTGGCAAAGCAATGGACATAGGTTGGTAGATGTCGTTGCATTATTTTGCTATCTACTGCAGATAACATTGATAAATTTGCATCCCACATTCGTATGATGTTTGCTTGACGGTGCCCTTAGTGTCATAGCAAATATAAAAGATGGTGAATGATTTTCCAAAAAGATTTTCAACTTTTTAACTATCCAAATTGCTATGTTTTAAAATGTTTGGGGCTACGTATAATGTATTCTACGTCTTATTTGACTTAACTTAGTCAAAATTTGATGAAAATATATGTATAAACTGACCGATCCCTGATATATTTGTGAATGGAATGTAATATTTTTTATTCCCTATGTTCCTTAGTATATATAAACTAACATGTGTAAGTTTCATTGCAATCGCTCTACTGGATCTGAAGTTGTGAACCCAAATGTGAAGTAGCAAACACTGATTTAGGAATTCCTCAGACAATCTCAGAAATATTTGTTCGAACACTTTTAAGGCCATATTGGAAATGGTCCCCCGTCTCCCCCCGTACAACGTTGGCATGCACAATATGCTTATCTTCACCATATCTTCTCCCAACATTGTTTGGTGGGGAAAGGGAGGGGCATGCGTAAGATGACGTTGAGACAACACTATTATAATTCTTATTTTCCAGTGACTCATATAGCGTGCGCACTATGCTAAGAAGAACATGGGAATTACAGTGGGTGTTCGAACACATTTTTTCCGGGATTGTAGGTGTTTCAAATATCTGGTTACTCACATTTTTCTAAAATATAAATTTCATGGTGTTGAAACCCTAGAACAAACGTTGACAACGCTTTGCATTATTCACTAATCATTTGAATAACAACGGTCACGGGGTGAATACACTCCAGCGGATTAATAACCTACCAAACCACTTCAAATACAAATGTAAATTGAGATCAATAACTATTATTGATTTGATAATGCTGGCGTCTGAGGTGTTAGTGTTTTTAATTCAAGAAAGTACAGTTTGGCATTAAACTTATTTTTAAACAATTATATATACATATTTTGATGCAAACAATTTAATTTTGCTCGCCGTATATGTAAGATAAGCGGTTCAAAACAGACCATTACCAGAAATAATGGGTGTGTTGTTCATGACTGGCTCAATGTTAGTTGGTTTGAGGTTTCGACCCTATCGGGTCTCAACCTCAAACCAACTAACATCTCACCAGTCATGAACAACACGCCCATTATTTCTGATAATGGTCTGTTTCTCACCCTTTATCTACTACATAGAAAACATGTAGGTCAAATAATTTATCAGGCTGGCATCCACTACTCAAATTATTGAACATGTCTATCTTTTATGATGCAATAAGGGTGAGTTCACATAGAAGTATACGGTATACGGTAGAGCTATATAATACGCTCATTCGATCAGGCTGAGTTCATATAGGAGTATACTATGTGAACTCAGCCTGATCGAATGAGGGGATTTCGTATTGCGAACTGCTAGTATGTCAGTTTACCCATTTTCTTCGTCTTATCAAATGCTTGTAACTTTACTTCTTGAGGTCACATTGCATTCAATGAGGTGTCATAATGTGCAGAATTAGATAGTGCATCTATTAAAAAATGAATTTACCCACATATGGTTTAGGTTTTTAAAATTTTGACGGTATACGCTGCACTAAAAATCGAACACGCCGATTCCCACTATACTATACTAAACGCAGGTATATCGGCCTTTTCGAATAGCTCTTATGTGACCCGGTACTATGAAATTACCTTGCTCGATTTAAGCTATCGCGTCCACCTGCAAAAGCGTGCATCGTATACCGAAGAGTATACTTCTATGCGATCGTAGCCTTATGTGACCCGGTACTATGAAATTGCCTTGCTCGATTTAAGCTATACGCGTAAACCTGCAAAACGTGCACCATATACCCGAATAGTATACTTCTATGTGAACGCAGCCTAATAGATATAAATGAAAAATTATGCTCTAATTTCATTACCTATCCATTATCACATGATTTTTTAATTGTAATAACTAAACTACAGCACCTTATTTAAAGGGTATGTTAGTTTAGAATCAGAATTAGTTTAAAAAAAGAACATTTAGGGGTGGTGCAATAATTATGTGTACCCCGGAGTGCAGTGGTGAATTATAGGGGGGAAAGAATTTGTTGGCAGGCCAAAGGGGGGGGAAGCATTTTTTGGCGGGGCAAAAGCGGGGGTCAAACAATTTTTGGCAGGACGAAAGGGGGGGCAAGCGATTTTGGCACAGATAGTTTTGGCACCGTTTCTATATTACACCCTACAAAGGTATAGGAAAACATTAGGAACACGTTCAAATATGCAAAATTTCTGGCTTGCTGTGCCCGCATTCGGGGGTCACTCCCATTGTGGCCTGTACACCATCCATCGATAATAAAAACGCGTAAAAGGGTAGTTTTTCGTGGGTAGTCAAAAACATGAATAATCGGAAAAAAGGGTAGCAAAATTGCAATGGCTAATATGCGGAAATGAAATTTAGGGTATGCAAGGAATAAAATCCCTGTTTAGGGTGTGAAAACAGGCGCGTGTTACCTGTTTAGGGTATCGTTTTAGTAAGGGTTAAATCCTTGTTAAGGGTGCTTTTCAAAAGTTGATTATCGCAGAAGGTGTACAGGCCACAATGTGAGTGACCCCCCGGGCTCGCATTATATGAAGAGGCAATTTAGGTTAAATTCAGGTTCCCCAAAATCTTACATGTGTAAAGTGGGGGGGGGCAAAGATATTTTGGCACATCAAAAGGGGGGCAAAGGTTTTTGGCACATCAAAAGGGAGGGGAAGAATTTTGGCACGGCCAAAGGGGGGAAGCGATTTTGGCAGACCATTTTGAGAATTCACCACCCGGGGTACACATAATTATTGCACAGCTCCATACATCCAGAATTTTGAAAAATATTGAGGGGGTCCTCTACAGCAAATGTTACAATATGGCCATGGTCTTCCATAGGGGGTGTATGGATTTCAACTAGAATAGCCCAATGATAATGAGGTTACTGTAGAACATCCATGCTATATTCTTACACAGCTATAATAATCTTGCCAATATGATTGGCTTATCCCTGTATTTGACTATGTATGATGACTACTCCGGGACTACTCACAAGAATACAGGCATCACACAGCAGTGATCATGTGCACCAGCATAGTAGTTTATGTGCTCATGCATGAATGAAGACTCAGTGGATTTGCCAACTTCATGAATAGGAGTAAACTTGATCAAAATTGTCACAAAAGAGAATAAAGTATAACATGGTAGATACTTGGTGTTCCACCTTGTTCTTCCCCTTAAAATAATGGTATCTACCATGTTATATCAAGCGATAGATACATGGCCCGGGATACACGGCTGGGTCTCAAAGCAATACTTTTATTTTTCTATAAAAAAAAGATGTTTAAACTGCATCAGACCACTTAGAACTGATATTGACAATTTGAAATGAAAATAATATTTGTCTAATATATCATTTGATAGTTTGTCTTGGTCCATTACATATCCCCACCCAGTCTATAGTATGTTGATGCTCCAACCTTACATATCAACAAATTAATTTGCATGATTGCAATCCTAGCCTCATCATCTCCCAGGGTTGGTTCAATCAAATTAACAAAAGGTCATCTCAGCCATATAGCAGTCAGTTAGTTCACAGTACTGAATGACTTTATGAAAGCTGGCTGATCTAGATAGTGAGGCTCAAACATCCATTACCTTATTTGGAATCCACTGTAAAGTTAGGCAGATTGTATTGCCCATCATATACTAGTACTGAAGTTGTAGTATGTGTGGATGGGAGATGACAATAAAGTTAGGCAGATATAGAATACAAGAATAGTACATGGCCATTGGTCAATGTCATTTGAAATCCACACCTTTCTTAAAGGGCACACTGAGTTGGCTTGAGATTAGACATTCGTTATCATGTTGAATATTACATTTTTAATCATTTTTCTACATCAATCCTAATTTAAGACCATTTTTGGACATAACAAAAAGTTTGGCGCAAAAATTTCATAATTTTGACTATCAGTTATTTTGCTGAATTTCGACCTAAAAACCACTTTTATGTATAGATCAAGTCCTCTACAGTATATTTACACCATTTTTGGACGTTCAAAAATTTGGCCAAAAATTTCAAAATGGTGAATCTTCGTTATTTCGCTGAATTTTGACCTAAACACCACTTTTATGTATTGATCAAGTCTTCTACAGTATTTTTACACCATTTTTAGATATTCATAAATTTTGGTCAACATTTTCAAACGTCTGAAAATGGTGTCAAAAGGACACATGGTCGTTATAGAAATAAGGTTTTTAGATCAAAATTCGGCCTAATAACGAATGTCTAAAATTTTAGATATTTTGGTCAAAAATTGTTTGAATGTCTAAAAATGATGTGAAAAGACTCCAGGACATATGATAGGTGTTTTTTTAGATCACATTAGGCCAAATAACAAAGATTCAACATTTTAAAATTTTTGGCTAAAGTTTTTGGATGTCCAAAATCGAAATTCGGCTGAATAACAAGAATTCAAAATTTTAACATTTTTGGCCAAAATTGCTGAATGTCCAAAAGTGGTGTCAAGATACTCTAGAAATTTGCCCAAATAACGAAGTTCAAAAATTCAAATTACTCCATGTAATATGATATATGCAGAAAAACGTTTAAAACTCTAATATTCAAAGTACTAGTAATAACGAATGTCTAATCTCTTATCTCAAACCAACTTCACCATGCTTCTTAGGGACGCACCATTAGACTTCAAGGGGTGGGGAGGAAGTTTTGAAGAAAAAAAAACTTCCCCACTACATGAGCAAAAAAAAACTTTCCCTACCAACACTAAAAAACAAACAAAAAAAACCTTTCCTCACCAAACTGTATAAATGCATGAAAATTGAAGAAAAAAAAACTTGTGGCCTTTGGCGGCGAAAAAAACCAACTTTGCCGCCTTTGGCGGCGAAAAAAAAATTCTTGCCCGACCCCAACTTCCTCCACCCCCCCTTGAAGTCTAATGGTGCGTCCCTTATAACCAATGTCGCTGAGAGCCATTATGGGCCTGGGGGTAACCTGAACTTGAACCTGAACCTGGCCCTCTTTGATCAGCAATGACGAGCAGGACTTCATAAATTTTGGGGATTGCACATGTGAACAGTGGCATACATTTCTTTATGACATGGGGGGTGAAGGTTGGTGTAAAATCCTTGAACATGTGTTGCCATGAGCGCCGAAGTAGCATCTTTCACTCCCAGATTAACTTTCTTGGAGCAGGAAGCATGGATATTGAGTGATTTCAAGGTGAAATGATCAAATACATTTAAAGTGCATGCAAATTTGTAATTTGTTGGCTGGCTAAAATGGTAAAATATTAGCCTAAATTTGGTCAGACACATTGATTTGTTTGAATGACTAAATTTTCCTGCGGTCTTACAAATGAGCCTGATATAAGGGTGAAATTTTGTACACTTATGTGGCTATAATCAAGGTAAAGTTTGTTTATGAGAGGGTCGGGTTGTGTGCGCATTCGTAGGGAAATGATTTTAAAGCGTAATCTCATCGTAACATCATCCAAGCAGCAAAATTCATCTCCCATTTAAAAGTGTATTACATACATACATACATACATATTGAACATTTATAAAGCGCTGCTACATTAAGAGCGTAGCGCTACACACAATATTGAAGGTGGCAAAAGGCCAAAATATAAACACAAGCAAAATATATACAGAGCAACAGAACAATTAGGAAGATTTATACAAATGTGTCTTTAAAGCCTTCTTAAAAACAGCAAGTGATGCAGATTCACGGATATTGATCGGTAGACGATTCCACATTCTGGGAGCATTATAGTAGAAGGCCCCGTGCTCAGCAGACTTCAGCAATTTAGATGTATTGTGCTCTGTCAGTCGTGGTGGTGTCAGATGATGCTGAGCGCAGTCCAGCTCTACCAGGTTGATTGAGAGTGATACAAGAGGAGATGTAATTGGGAGCCATATGATTCAGGCATTTGTAAACAAATAAAAGTACTTTAAACACAATTCTTTTTTCCACAGGCAACCAATGCAGTTCTTCCAAACATGGAGTTGCATGATCTTGTTTACGGACTTGACATATCATCTTCGCAGCCCAGTTCTGGATGCGTTGAATACGCTGATTGTCAGTTTTGTTTGACCCTAGGAGCAGTCCATTGCCATAGTCTATTTTAGACAAGATGAGGGCACGGATGACAAGATGGCAAGTATCACGATCAAGACACCTCACGGATCCTAGAAAGGTTTCAAGATGATATGTCAAGCTACAGCAAAGGTTTGTAATATGAGCAGAAAATGACATGGAAGAATCAAATATAATACCTAAATTGCGGATGTTATCAGATGGATTGATTAACATATCACCAACACACAATGACACAGGACCCACAATATGTTTCAGGTGGGACGGAGTGGCTACAAAGAACTCTGTCTTGCTGTCATTGAGTTTAAGCATATTCCTCCTCATCCATTTTCTGAGAGCATCAACACAGCAAGACAGGTTATGCAGAGCAACCACAATGGAAGAAGGGTCCTTGGGGTTAAAATTTGTGTACAATTGTATGTCATCTGCATACATGTGAAAATTCAAATCGAAAGATCTAACTATACGACCAAGTGGCAGAACATACAAAGTAAAGCCAAGTGGTCCTAAAATAGACCCTTGTGGTAAACCAAACTCTAAAGACATAGGGTCTGAAAGCACGCCATTGATTAACACACTGATTGTATTCCCACAACTAATTGTTCATATATCAAGGACAGGGGTGTAACAGGGCCACCGAGCCAAGGGGCAAATTGCTATTAAAATGAATTCATGGCAAATACTTGCAAAACTTGCTGCTAAAATAGGTCAAAATTAGGACATTTATTATTAAAACCTTGCCAAAAGAAGATGCACATTAAAACTTTTGATCAATTTTGTCCCAGTATTTCCAGCCGGTTGGTACACCTCTGATCAAGAATGATCAAGGCAATAATATAACATAAGTAAAATATTAGAAAGTAAATAAAAATTCCCTTAAAAAGGAATGCGGCACCCAATGGGAGCTTTGATGTGATATGCTGAAATGTAATCGTTTGGATACAATTTTCTTCTTTAAAACAATAATGTAACATATGAGCATAGTAAGCAAAGAAAGATTACTGCAAGGGATGTAAGTCGATTGGTTTCAAATAAAAAGGAATAAAGATCAGGTTACCATTTTGGTTACTTTTGTTAGGAAATGGTACATCAGGCTGGGGGAGGGGGTTGTTGGAGCAGAATTATTTTATTCAGAATATAGGTTTGCATATTTAATTCTTATGGATTGTTTTCCAAGTGGACATGTGATATAATGGTTGATTAACTCCAGACAAAGACAAGGAAACACAAGGAATGCAATATCTTGGGACCACTAAATTGACCATCGGGATAGACAATACATTTATTTCAAATAATCTTGTCTTGTCTTGTCTGCTACTGCACAAAACGCCTGGTGTGGCTATCAGCGTACAGATCATGCATCGATTCGCTGATAACTTATTAAATTTTCTTCTCAATTTCAATTTCCTTACCGCCGATCAAGTTCTTGAAAGAGGCCACATCAGGAGCTATTTTGGTGGTAGGTGGCAGCGAGTTCCATTTTGGTATTGTCCGTGGATAAAGTGAGAATTTATAGCAGTCTTTATTGGGGCGTATGACGTTATAGTTAAGTTCATGAGTTTGACAAGTAGTGCGTCTGGCTGTAGTGTTCTTGGTCAGGTGATGACTGATGTTAGATGGTGTAAACTTGTGAGTTTCTTTGTATATAGTTATGAGGCGAGCCTTTTCCCTTCTGTCTTGAAGAGTGTCCCATTTCAGATCATGAAGCATGTCCGTGACACTGCTGATGCGTCTATAGTCGCTCTTTACAAATCTAACGGCCCTCCTCTGGACTTTTTCTAAATTATCCTGATGAATTTTCTGGTACGGATCCCAGATTGGGCTGCAATATTCTAGTCTCGGTCTCACCAGGGTTTTATAAGCAATCTCTTTAGTGCGAGGGAACAGTTCCAAAGGTTTCTTTTCAGTAAGCCCAGAACGCTGTTTGCTTTGTTAACAGTCTGATTTATGTGTTTAGCCCAAGATAAGTTGCTGGATATCTCGACCCCCAAGTAGGGATGGTGATCTACAGTTTGGAGAGTAGAAGTTCCCATGCGATACTGGTGTGGAATGAAACTTCTTTGATGTGTCACGTGCATGATGAAACATTTGGATGTATTGAACTTCATCTGCCAAGTTTCTTCCCAGTTACAAAGAGAGTTGATGTCTTTTTGTAAAGTATCACAGTCCTCAGGGGAATTGATAGCTCTGTACAAAATCAGGTCATGTGCGAAGAGTCTCACTTCAGATGTTACTCCCTCTGGGATATCATTAATATAGGCTAGGAACAACAGGGGACCAAGGACAGTCCCCTGGGGTACTCCGGAAATTACAGGTGAACTTGGGGATGCCTGTCCATCAATGACGACACTTTGCTGGTGTTTTGTCAGGAAGCCCTCAATCCAAGATTTGGTATCTCCTCTTATTCCAAGGTGGTCTAATTTTGTGAGGAGTCGTTGATGTGGAACCATATCAAACGCTTTACTGAAATCCATTATGCATAAATCAGCACGGCCACGATTATCAAGGATCTCAGCAACATCGTTTACCAACCCAGCAAGCTGAGTTTCGCAGGATCTACCATTTCTAAACCCATGTTGTCTATCGCACAGCAGAGAGTACTTTTCCAGATGGTTCATGATATTGCTATGGATTATGTGTTCTAATTGTTTACAGGCAATACATGTCAGGGATACCGGGCGATAATTACTTGGGAGTGACCTATCGCCTTTTTTGAAAATTGGCGAGACGGTAGCATTCAGCCAGTCCTGGGGTAAAACCCCCGAAGAGATGGATTTTTGGTAAATTTTCTGAAGAATGGGTGCCACACTTGAAGCACATTCCTTTAATATCCTAGCTGGAATGTTGTCAGGACCCGACGCTTTGTTGATTTTCAGGTTCCTGAGCAATTTTTCAACTCCAAATGTAGTGATCGTGATTTTTGGCATATCTGGTACAGCACTAACTGCAAGATTTGGAATAGAAAAAAGGTCGTCTCTAGTGAAGACCGAGCAAAATTGCTTGTTTAGGGTCTCTGCCTTCTCTTTGGCGCTAGATGCTATACGACAAGTCAAATTTAGGGGGGAAACGCAAAAGTGATAATATATCTAATCAAAATGAACAGTATATCTCATCAAAACGAATAGTTACAGGATCAAAAATAAATGAGTAGGGATTCTATTCAAGAAAATGTACAAAATTAGGGTGTATGCTTCTATACTCAAGGCCTGTTTCAATTGTATGGCTTTACAGTGGCATAGCCAGGGCTTTTTCAGAGGGGAGGGACAAAGGCAACTTTGAAGTGTTGTAAGTACATTTTCTCAAAAAAGCTTTTTATTTGATTTACAGATATGAAACAATAAGAAGAGTGACCAATTAGTATCAACAGTGTGCCTAACCATGAAGCTCCTGTGCAAAAACAGTTACTAACTGTTAGGGCACAGGTCTCACAAACCTGAGGTCCTGGGTTGATTGACTCATTGAATATTCTAAGACTCCAAAACCTACAATAATTCAATGCTAATCAGGGCATTGAGGATTCAACTTTAATGTCCTTAAACTTGTCTTTTTCTGATCATTTTATGGCATAGCAATCAATCCAGTCATACCAAACCATCCTTGTAAACATCACTATACAAGCTGTTTAATACCAGGTCAACTTGTACTGTCTACAGCATGGACATTTATCACCCTAGTATTTTAATTTTAGAATGTGTGATGTTTAAGGGTTTCTCAAACTTATATGAGAAGCTTTTGACAAACCCCCTACAATGGGCTATTTCAGCTGAAATCCATACACCCCTATGCAAGACATGACACAGGGGATGTACTTTCAAATGGAATTGCCCTTAAGTTAACCATATTTGTGACATGATCTGGTCCATGGGGGCCAAAGGAGGCATTTTTGAAAATTGAGTTACTAATGTTTACATTATACCTACAATAGGCTGTCATTTACTGAAAACACCAAACGTCTGGCATACTTGGTTCTAAAGTTATGAAGTTTCTTGATGTCTATTTTCTTATGTATTTTACTGGTTTTTTTACTCCATATTTTTACATTTTTCTCAGTTTCAAATTTGCCGCCTTTGGCCCCCATGGAGCAGATCGTGTCACATTTTAAATCCACACCCCACCCTGTGTAGAAGATTAAGGTAATGTCACGGGGGTCACTCCCATTGTGGCCTGTACACCATCCGCGATAATGAAAACAGCGTAAAAGGGTCGATTTTTTAGGTAGGCACGACACGCTGCAGCGTAACATGTTTAGGGTGTCAAAAACATGAAATATTGGACAAAAGGGTAGCAAAATTGCAATTGCTAATACGCGGAAATGAAATTTAGGGTATGAAATTTGATGCAAGGAAGAAAATCCGTGTTTAGGGTATCGCTTTAGCCAAGGGTTAAATCCTTGTTTAGGGTGCTTTTCAAAAGTTGATTATCGCGGATGGTGTACAGGCCACAATGGGAGTGACCCCGGGGTAATGTCTTATATAGGGGGTGTATGGATTTCAACTGGAATAGCCCATTTTGCTTAATGCTGCCAAAAATAGAACACTTTTGGTAGCTTAAATATGACACTTCTATTTTGAAAATGTCAGTAAAATTCATGTTTGACCTTGTGGCACTTCTCTGCTTTAACAATCTGCAAGACTCTTGGTTTCATATTAGCAAACCATACACAGCCTTGCGCACATTTGCATGTTAAATTATACTCCTATCCCCAGCAACGAGCAATTTATTTCTGACCAATTAAATGAATTGTTGTTTCAAAGATAACATGAAACACCTCAGCTCATTGGTCAGCTCCCGGTCCCCGCACTCCGTGCATCCGCAGGTATTCATGCTTGTCGGTGAACTTTAAAACACCCCTTTTGCATCTAATTTCAGCGAAGTTTTTAGGGAAAAACACCCCTTTTTAGCGATTTCGCAAATTATTTGCCCTTCGACAATACCCCTATTTTCCCTAAAACGCGAACGATATTTCTAATATACCCTTTCCTGGCAGAAACGCGTAGGCTGCTCGATTAAAATAGCCTTTTTGTCAAGTTCGCGATCATGTGGTTTGAAAAAACACCCCTTTTTTGTGTGTTTCATGAATCGCGTTTCTTCATCTGAAAACACCCCTTATTTCGCGAAATTTTCGACGAGCATGAATACCCGCGGATGAACGGAGTGCAAGGACCGGGGGTCAGCTCTCTCTCTCCCTCATTCATGATTTCAGCATGGGTTGGTTGACACAGCAAGCACAGCCTAAGAACCTTTCAACAAACCAACAAATCTATTCATTACTTGCTTGCCACAGTATACAAAACATTGGATTCACTTCATTTCAAATTGCCTACAGGGTCAGAAGTGGTGTTGGGAAACATTTCAGCTAAACACATTTTGACAAACTGAGCTGCTGCGGTCAGAGTATTGCCACATTTTTGACCTGGAAGCCACACATGTTGACATTGGGTAAAAAAATATTATAGAACATATCTCACACTGTATGCTGTAATTAAGAAATAAAGGGTAATGCATTATCCTTTACACGAAAATAATGTGTCCGAGGCAGTAAAAACGTAAATAATAGGCGAGGCGCAGCCGAACCCATTATTTAAACGTTTTTACTGCCGAGGTGCGATTTAAAGAGAAAATATTACATTTTTGCCCAAATATTTCAAGTTGTTTACCTCAAGGTGGAGCGCCTACGCGTAGCCAAAGCGTAAGTGATAGCGATTATTGCAGAACACGTAACCAAGCGTAATGCGCTTTGCTGTGCGCTGTGATGCGAGAAGAACATAAAGTTTGTTGCCCTGGCCACTTTATTGCTAATTAATGGTCTTTCACGTGACACGCTTCAACAAATCACAGTGCGCGATTTTGAATAATGGGTCGTGGGGTAATAGAATTTCAGTTAATGTGATACAATGCTAAGAAGGCATATCCCGGGGCCCACTCCAAATTATACTTTGTAAGCATCCATGTGAAAGAAAATGCAGATTTAGGGTGGTTTTGAAAAGCAAAACGAGGATCTGCGATTAGGGTCACAAAACACTCCTTTTATTGAAAGAAGGGGTGTTTTTTAAAGAATGATCCTTGCTTAGGGTAGTTTTTAAAAATTACCCTATTAACGGCCATTAGTGGTGACATATTTATCAAGTTATTCAGCACAACAGAGTAGATTTCAAGCGAATTTACACACCAGATTTAAGACATTTTTAAGACATTTAAGGTGGTTCGAAACGATGTTTCTGGAAAACAGAAAATGAATTTAGAACCGTTTGAATAGATTGAATAAGTTAAGCTAAATACACTGAGCAAAATAGTTTTTGTTTGAAGGAAATCGGACATACGGTTGTCAAGATATACATGTTTTTAGTTTCTTTGTATTTTATCATTTTTACCAATATATTGATGAAGTTAAAGAGGAAAATTGGCAAAATGTGCTCATGAATATTCATGTTTGCCAATATTATACCAATATCTTATGAATAAACCTTCATACTACTTTTTTTTATATGATTTTGACATGAAACTTTGCCAATGTGTTTCTATGGCTAAAACATTAACATGTGATTTTCCGCCCATCTAATTTGCATATTTGCATAATTAATTAGCATTATACTTAATGCTAATTAATTATGCAAATATGCAAATTAGATTTTCAGGTAAATCACATGTTAAAGTTTTAGGTCATAGAGACACATTGGCAAAGTTTCAGGTCAAAATTTAAAGGTAAAAGTAGTATATATATATTGGCAAAATATTGGCAAAATTAATATTAATGAGCACATTTTTCCAATTTTCCTCATTAACTTCATCAATATATTGGCAAAAACAATAGAATACAAAGAATCTTTCAACAGCAATATCTCAAAAACCGCTTGTCCGATTTGGCTCAAATTTTAGAATTAAGATTATTTTGCATATCTCTGTGCAACAAGTCTATTTTAATCTCAATCAGAGCAACTTGATTTTGCCTTTCGTACCCCCTTAAGACAGCGCCTTAAATAGCCGATCATCATCACTGAATGAGGCTCATACCGACACGCACAATGTCTATCCTTGTTTAGGGGCAAATTTCAAGCCAATTCCTCGCTTAGGGTGTTTTTAATGTATCTCCTTGTTTTAGGGAAATTTCAAACCAATTCCTCACTTAGGGTGTTTTATTAGAGTCAAGTCCTCGTTTAGGGTTAGTTTGAAAAAAAATTCATTTTTGAAAGTCAATTCATGCGGATGCTTTACAACTTTTATACATGAGTGGCCCCCCGGGGCCTATATCATTATTATTATCATTATTGTATTTATTTATTTTGTTGTTTTGTGGTTGTTTTGTTGTTTTGTGGTTGTTGTTTTGTTTTTGATTTTGATTTTTTGAAAAGCAAAGTTATTTTTCAGTTTATTTGTTCAACATTCTTGCTTTTAATTACCAGGCTACAATAATATGCTGAAAGTTCTTCAGATGATAATTATTTGTGACAGAAAGTATTAGGGGTCAACTCACAACTAACAATTTAAATTGATTGATTGAATCAACAAAGATGAACAAAATAATGATTTCCCTTCTTTAAAATAAATACAATGTCACACATTTGAAGACAAATTTGAAACTTAAGACCACTAGCAATGGCCCCCGCTCTACTTTAAGTGTGAAGGTATTTCTTTAACTTACAAGGGTCATCCTTTGGTAGCTATAAAGCTAGCAGCACTGATATCACTGAAAGCATGTCTTACTACACCCTGGTCTTAGGTATATCAGTTGAGTCTTAATTAGACCATGCTTCAGATACCTAACATTGTTGTTTCCTGGCCACAGGAAGGAATATACTGCTGTCTAGTGTCTTACTACATGAAATATGGGGTGCCATGCAGTACATTCTTGTAATATACACTAGCGACAATAGACAAAACAAGTGATCAATTATTGCTATATCATATTATGTTTACCTCACACATTCCATGTTTATATTTCATTTTTCAGAACATATTTTTAGATAGTGTTAGAAGACAGGTTACACTAGGCATGCCCAGGGCCTGATTTACCATTGGGCCAAATGGGCCTGGGCTCAGGGCCCCAAATTTTGGGGCCCCAAAATTGTCTCCTGTGCTACCTTTTTAGCCGAAAAACACCATGTTTTGGGCCAAAATAGGGTAAAATTTAAAAAAAATTGCGCTCGACCTGCATACTGTCCAACTGTATAGCAAAATTCACCTTAAGGGTTAAAATAGTTTGAAATTAAAATTTGTTGGCACACATCGCACGCAAATGTCCTATTAAAATCTATATGCTCATCTGTCTCTAAATTATAATGCTCCTGCCTCCACTATTGATCTTATACCAGCTAAACTTAAACTTAACTTGGCCACTTACGTACACATGCCTTCCTCACGGTGAGTTTAGGGCCTCCAAATTTTGGCCTGGCCCAGGGCCCCCAAAAAGGTAAATCCGGCCCTGGGCATGCCTTGTCAACTTTTCAAGTAGTTAACTAGTCAACACGTATAAGTCTATTGCATACAAATTGTGGGTGTTACAGACCCGGGTCCAGGGACGTTTTTGGTAGGGGGGGGGGGCAAAATAAAATTTTGGGGCACAAAAAAAAAAAATTACAGTTGCATCATACAATACATATACAAAGAGACTGTATGTCTTCGCGCTTCAAAAAAAGGCTTTATTGCCGGGTATTGCTGGGTATTTTACACAATTTTCGCCCATTATCAGGATGGAAATGGCTTTATCTTTACAATGTGCGTGCGTAGCGCGCAAATATTTTGTATTTTACACTATTTTGGCCCATGATCGGGCTGAATTTTGGTAGAAAAGGGCTCCTTGCCCCTTTTCTTTTCCTTTGCCTTCCTGATTTTCTCTTTCATTTGTTGTCAGAGGGGCACTTTTTTCTTTCATTTTTTATCAGGGGGGGGGGACACTCTGCCCCTCCTTTCGCTGGCTATGCTACTGCCCGGGGTCCATGAATGGCCATTACCGACATCACAGGTAATTAAATGTATACATTTCGTCTTTGGATCTGCTGATGTTTTGCAACTTTATTAGCACAATTAATATTCATAAAGACTTGATGCATGGCATGGTTCCATATTCAAGGCATGTAATGTTTTCCATGTGGTCCCACAGATTCCCGCTACGATACATTTATGGGTCCATAACAGGCCTGGGTCCATAACAGGTCTGACTGTTCAAGATCTGAACTTGGCAAAGAAAATGCACTTAACACATCATGGTCAAAAGAATGATATTATATGTTACATCTCTCAAGCCACATCAATATGTAATAAGTAATAAGGTTTCTGAATGCTTGTCAGGAAGAAACCAATTTACTTAAGCAGAGAAAGGTTATCGCCCTTTTGGCGACCTCAAAAAGGTCATCTTGCTTCGACCGGTGAGATTGTCATATGACCTGTTTGGCGCGTGTGGGCTCGTGTGTAGGTTGGTCCAATCATATTGCGTGTTCTGGTCGGGTCGTTGCATGGACCAATGGGGACAGGCCTTTCAAAGAAAGGTCGGCTCGGGTTTTCCGAAAAATCACATCACATTCAGATTTCATCCGATAAGGATCCAAAATATTTATTTTCCCACCGCCACTCCCAAAAATTGGTGTTTCGTCATGCTCGGATCTCGTGTTCATTTTTTTTTAAAGAAGGGGCAAGTTTAGAAGTGGCGACAGTGGTTCATGAGGAAGTTTTCGCATAACATTGCAACAATGTGAGCGAAAAAATAGCATCTTGTAATTAATAAAAAATTATTCGCTACAAAGGACAAACGCTTATATTTGTGTTAAAAGGAGAAAAAATGGTAATTAAAGCTACAATTATTTTCTCATCTTCCTTAAACAAGACATTAATTATAGTAGGCTTCTTTCGTTAGGTTTTCCTACAATGACGCTTGGGAGTCTTGTCGCAAGCTCCAACCATTGCATGGAAATATTTTGTGTCTACTTAATGTGCAGTTTAAGAATTTTGAGAGGAAAATGATGTAGCAAAAATCAAATAATTTATATTAAAAATAGCCATATAATGCGTACATTATGGAATAAGATGAAAAATAGTAAATTACAAATGTTTATTTTTATACATGTATTCATTTATTAATAATATTTTTCTAAATATAGACAACTTGGTCTTCAAGGATGCTCGGGAAAACTTCTCATGAGCTCCAGCCAGTTGCAAGGATGATCGTGAAAACTTCTCGCGACCTCCAAGAAATATTCAATTAATATGCGTATAAGGCTTCAGCTTTTTGCTTATTTTGCTTTGCTTGTAAGCAGGTTCCTTACAGCTTCTAGCGTAAATCACCCTAGTCACACATATGCATCACTTTTAGGCAACTCGTCTGGGAGGATTTTGGGCAGCTTTTTCCCCATTATTGTCTCATCATGTGTTTTGATTAACTTCGAGCTTCCCCAGGTTTTGGCCTCGTATCTCACACAGTCCTGTGATATATACCGGTATCCTTATTTTATATTCAGATGTGCCATCTATTAATATGCTTATTGCTTGCTTGCTGAAGCCTTAGACAATTTTGCTTGATAATGTTGTTTTAAATATCTTTAAATGCTTATTCATTGATGATGTATTTGATTCGCATAAGCAAAATAAATGCGATCCTATTGGATGGCTGATATGTGTGGCAAATGTGATTTCCGTTTGGTTTTTCCTTTCTCTGTCTATGGGTAATCAAT
>NW_027305878.1:0-25512 GCF_039555335.1 Amphiura filiformis | reverse complement strand
ATTAAAACATGATTTGCGTTGTATCTTCTGTGGGTATAACAATATGTACACTGAAAGTGTGAAACCCTATTTATGGTAAAGGTGAATCGTTGCTCATCTCCCCATTGAAAACACACAGTATGCACGGTTGACCACAAAACATAAAGAATAATAAGATTTACTTTTCTATTATATGGTAAATCGATGGATATGCGTGCTTGTCTATGTGTGTAAATCATTACGAATTACCATTTGACCATCCTAATCATGGTGTATTTAAAATGTTTAATACAACACAATTTCACATTAGGCTAAATTTCTTAAATGTTGGTCAAGTGACGTTTTTATTATAAACTATTTTTAAAACAATAAATGTGCGTATCCGATGCGTATCTCCCCCCCCTACCCCCCCCCCCCGCCCCCCCGGTCTCGCCCCCCCCCCCCCCCCATTTACCATACAGTGGTACTGTGTGACATTTAAATAAATAACATTGAATTTACGAGTAATGTTTATTTATTTTTATTTTAGCTGAAAATAAATTTTAATCCCTCCTCTTAGTTTATTATGTACATATGCGCAATTATCATAGCACATAAACCATTAAGGCATGTATTTGTGTGTACAAACACGCTATATTAAATCTATAGTAACTGACCGCTATCCAAATATTCATTGATTTCCTCCATATTTGGTGAGATGATAGCAAATCATGTTTCTGACATGTGTGCCAAATTGCATTAAGATCGATGGCGTAACTGCAGAGTTATTGTCCAAAAACTAAAATCAGATGATTTTGCTAAGCAATTTTGTAGACAATCCCGGAAAAATGTGTTCGAACACCCACTGTAATTCCTATGTTCTTCTTAGCATAGTGCGCACGCTATATGAGTCACTGGAAACTAAGAATTATAATAGTGTTGTCTCAATGTTCATCTTATGCATGCCCCCTCCCCTTTCCCCACCAAACAATGTTGGGAGAAGATATGGTGAAGATTAGCATATTGGGCATGCCAACATTGTACAGGGTAGAAGGGAGACCATTTCCAATAAGGCCTTAAAAGTGTTCGAACAAATATTTCTAAGATTGTCTGAGGAATTCCAAAATCAGTTCTTGCTTCTTCACATTTGGGTTCACAACTTCAGATCCAGTAGAGCGATTGAAATGAAACTTAGACATGTTAGTTTATATACATTAAGGAACATAGGGAATAAAAAATATTACATTACATTCATAAATATTTCAGGGATCGGTCACTTTAAACATATATTTTCATCAAATTTTGACTAAGTTAAGTCGAATAACACGTAGAATACCTTATACATAGCCCCAAACATTTTAAAACATAGCAATTTGGATAGTTAAAAAGTTGACAATCTTTTTGGAAAATCATTCATCACCTTTTATATTTGCTATGACACTAAGGGCACCGTCAAGCAAACATCACACGGATGTGGGATGCAAATTTATCATAGTTATCTGCAGTAGATAGCAAAATAATGCAACGGCATCTACCAACTTAAGTCAATTGCTTTGCCAAACTTCTCCTTCCAAACCAGTAATTCCCGACCCCACGAAAGTATACCTCAAAGAATTCAAGCAAATACAAAAAAAAAGAAAACGAAATCCTTAAAGAGCCCCCCCCCCCAAATAGATGAAAGAAGCAAAGAAAGGAAACCAAAACAAAATAGCAAAGAAAACACTAAAAAGAAATAAAAGAAGATAAAACAAACAATCAAACTAAAAAGAAAACCATGAATTAAAAAAAGAAGGAGGAATAAAAGTAATAAAAAGTGCAAATGTCACTTGCTGGTCAATATGTTTCAAGTTCAAGACCAATTGCACATTAAAAGACACACATGCGCAATGTATATGACACATAAATCAATTTTAACTGACATATTTTAATGATTGGTATGCAAGTTCGGCTTTTTTTTCATGATTGCCATTATATTTGATTGGAATAAAAGAAAATATAAACACTTCAAAAATGCTGTCTTCCGATTAAACAAACACCGATCATTATAAGTATGATATATAATGACCTTTATTATTAGGCCTATATGCAATCTCACATAGGCAAAGTTCATTAAAACATGATTTGCGTTGTATCTTCTGTGGGTATAACAATATGTACACTGAAAGTGTGAAACCCTATTTATGGTAAAGGTGAATCGTTGCTCATCTCCCCATTGAAAACACACAGTATGCACGGTTGACCACAAAACATAAAGAATAATAAGATTTACTTTTCTATTATATGGTAAATCGATGGATATGCGTGCTTGTCTATGTGTGTAAATCATTACGAATTACCATTTGACCATCCTAATCATGGTGTATTTAAAATGTTTAATACAACACAATTTCACACATTAGGCTAAATTTCTTAAATGTTGGTCAAGTGACGTTTTTATTATAAACTATTTTTAAACAATAAATGTGCGTATCCGATGCGTATCTCTCCTTCCTATCACTCGCTCTCTCTCCCTCGTTCTCGACCCCCCCCATTTACCATACAGTGGTACTGTGTGACATTTAAATAAATAACATTGAATTTACGAGTAATGTTTATTTTTATTTTTATTTTTAGCTGAAAATAAATTTTTAATCCCTCCTCTTAGTTTATTATGTACATATGCGCAATTATCATAGCACATAAACCATTAAGGCATGTATTTGTGTGTACAAAACGCTATATTAAATCTATAGTAACTGACCGCTATCCAAATATTCATTGATTTCCTCCATATTTGGTGAGATGATAGCAAATCATGTTTCTGACATGTGTGCCAAATTGCATTAAGATCGATGGCGTAACTGCAGAGTTATTGTCCAAAAACTAAAATCAGATGATTTTGCTAAGCAATTTTGTAGACAATCCCGGAAAAAATGTGTTCGAACACCCACTGTAATTCCTATGTTCTTCTAGCATAGTGCGCACGCTATATGAGTCACTGGAAACTAAGAATTATAATAGCGTTGTCTCAATGTTCATCTTATGCATGCCCCCTCCCCTTTCCCCACCAAACCATGTTGGGAGAAGATATGGTGAAGATTAGCATATTGGGCATGCCAACATTGTACGGGGTAGAAGGGGGACCATTTCCAATAAGGCCTTAAAAGTGTTCGAACAAATATTTCTAAGATTGTCTGAGGAATTCCAAAATCAGTTCTTGCTTCTTCACATTTGGGTTCACAACTTCAGATCCAGTAGAGCGATTGAAATGAAACTTAGACATGTTAGTTTATATACATTAAGGAACATAGGGAAAAAAAAATATTACATTACATTCATAAATATTTCAGGGATCGGTCACTTTAAACATATATTTTCATCAAATTTTGACTAAGTTAAGTCGAATAACACGTAGAATACCTTATACATAGCCCCAAACATTTTAAAACATAGCAATTTGGATAGTTAAAAAGTTGACAATCTTTTGGAAAATCATTCACCACCTTTTATATTTGCTATGACACTAAGGGCACCGTCAAGCAAACATCACACGGATGTGGGATGCAAATTTATCATAGTTATCTGCAGTAGATAGCAAAATAATGCAACGGCATCTACCAACTTAAGTCAATTGCTTTTCCAAACTTCTCCTTCCAAACCAGTAATTCCCGACCCCACGAAAGTATACCTCAAAGAATTCAAGCAAATACAAAGAAAAGAAAAAGAAATCATTAAAGACCCCCCCAAATAGATGAAAGAAGCAAAGAAAGGAAACCAAAACAAAATAGCAAAGAAAACACTAAAAAGAAATAAAAGAAGATAAAACAAACAATCAAACTAAAAAGAAAACCATGAATTAAAAAAGAAGGAGGAATAAAAAGTAATAAAAGTGCAAATGTCACTTGCTGGTCAATATGTTTCAAGTTCAAGACCAATTGCACATTAAAAGACACACATGCGCAATGTATATGACACATAAATCAATTTTAACTGACATATTTTAATGATTGGTATGCAAGTTCGGGTTTTTTTTCATTCATTGCCATTATATTTGATTGGAATAAAAGAAAATATAAACACTTCAAAAATGCTGTCTTCCGATTAAACAAACACCGATCATTATAAGTATGATATATAATGACCTTTATTATTAGGCCTATATGCAATCTCACATAGGCAAAGTTCATTAAAACATGATTTGCGTTGTATCTTCTGTGGGTATAACAATATGTACACTGAAAGTGTGAAACCCTATTTATGGTAAAGGTGAATCGTTGCTCATCTCCCCATTGAAAACACACAGTATGCACGGTTGACCACAAAACATAAAGAATAATAAGATTTACTTTTCTATTATATGGTAAATCGATGGATATGCGTGCTTGTCTATGTGTAAATCATTACGAATTACCATTTGACCATCCTAATCATGGTGTATTTAAAATGTTTAATACAACACAATTTCACACATTAGGCTAAATTTCTTAAATGTTGGTCAAGTGACGTTTTTATTATAAACTATTTTTAAAACAATAAATGTGCGTATCCGATGCGTATCTCTCCTTCCTATCACTCGCTCTCTCTCCCTCGTTCTCGACCCCCCCATTTACCATACAGTGGTACTGTGTGACATTTAAATAAATAACATTGAATTTACGAGTAATGTTTATTTTTATTTTTATTTTTAGCTGAAAATAAATTTTTAATCCCTCCTCTTAGTTTATTATGTACATATGCGCAATTATCATAGCACATAAACCATTAAGGCATGTATTTGTGTGTACAAAACGCTATATTAAATCTATAGTAACTGACCGCTATCCAAATATTCATTGATTTCCTCCATATTTGGTGAGATGATAGCAAATCATGTTTCTGACATGTGTGCCAAATTGCATTAAGATCGATGGCGTAACTGCAGAGTTATTGTCCAAAAACTAAAATCAGATGATTTTGCTAAGCAATTTTGTAGACAATCCCGGAAAAAATGTGTTCGAACACCCACTGTAATTCCTATGTTCTTCTTAGCATAGTGCGCACGCTATATGAGTCACTGGAAACTAAATTATAATAGTGTTGTCTCAATGTTCATCTTATGCATGCCCCCCTCCCCTTTCCCCACCAAACAATGTTGGGAGAAGATATGGTGAAGATTAGCATATTGGGCATGCCAACATTGTACGGGGTAGAAGGGGGACCATTTCCAATAAGGCCTTAAAAGTGTTCGAACAAATATTTCTAAGATTGTCTGAGGAATTCCAAAATCAGTTCTTGCTTCTTCACATTTGGGTTCACAACTTCAGATCCAGTAGAGCGATTGAAATGAAACTTAGACATGTTAGTTTATATACATTAAGGAACATAGGAAATAAAAAATATTACATTACATTCATAAATATTTCAGGGATCGGTCACTTTAAACATATATTTTCATCAAATTTTGACTAAGTTAAGTCGAATAACACGTAGAATACCTTATACATAGCCCCAAACATTTTAAAACATAGCAATTTGGATAGTTAAAAAGTTGACAATCTTTTGGAAAATCATTCACCACCTTTTATATTTGCTATGACACTAAGGGCACCGTCAAGCAAACATCACACGGATGTGGGATGCAAATTTATCATAGTTATCTGCAGTAGATAGCAAAATAATGCAACGGCATCTACCAACTTAAGTCAATTGCTTTGCCAAACTTCTCCTTCCAAACCAGTAATTCCCGACCCCACGAAAGTATACCTCAAAGAATTCAAGCAAATACAAAGAAAAAGAAAAAGAAATCATTAAAGACCCCCCCAAATAGATGAAAGAAGCAAAGAAAGGAAACCAAAACAAAATAGCAAAGAAAACACTAAAAAGAAATAAAAGAAGATAAAACAAACAATCAAACTAAAAAGAAAACCATGAATTAAAAAAGAAGGAGGAATAAAAAGTAATAAAAAGTGCAAATGTCACTTGCTGGTCAATATGTTTCAAGTTCAAGACCAATTGCACATTAAAAGACACACATGCGCAATGTATATGACACATAAATCAATTTTAACTGACATATTTTAATGATTGGTATGCAAGTTCAGGTTTTTTTTCATGATTGCCATTATATTTGATTGGAATAAAAGAAAATATAAACACTTCAAAAATGCTGTCTTCCGATTAAACAAACACCGATCATTATAAGTATGATATATAATGACCTTTATTATTAGGCCTATATGCAATCTCACATGGGCAAGTTCATTAAAACATGATTTGCGTTGTATCTTCTGTGGGTATAACAATATGTACACTGAAAGTGTGAAACCCTATTTATGGTAAAGGTGAATCGTTGCTCATCTCCCCATTGAAAACACACAGTATGCACGGTTGACCACAAAACATAAAGAATAATAAGATTTACTTTTCTATTATATGGTAAATCGATGGATATGCGTGCTTGTCTATGTGTGTAAATCATTACGAATTACCATTTGACCATCCTAATCATGGTGTATTTAAAATGTTTAATACAACACAATTTCACACATTAGGCTAAATTTCTTAAATGTTGGTCAAGTGACGTTTTTATTATAAACTATTTTTAAAACAATAAATGTGCGTATCCGATGCGTATCTCCCCTTCCTATCACCCGCTCTCTCTCCCTCGTTCTCGCCCCCCCATTTACCATACAGTGGTACTGTGTGACATTTAAATAAATAACATTGAATTTACGAGTAATGTTTATTTTTATTTTTATTTTTAGCTGAAAATAAATTTTTAATCCCTCCTCTTAGTTTATTATGTACATATGCGCAATTATCATAGCACATAAACCATTAAGGCATGTATTTGTGTGTACAAAACGCTATATTAAATCTATAGTAACTGACCGCTATCCAAATATTCATTGATTTCCTCCATATTTGGTGAGATGATAGCAAATCATGTTTCTGACATGTGTGCCAAATTGCATTAAGATCGATGGCGTAACTGCAGAGTTATTGTCCAAAAACTAAAATCAGATGATTTTGCTAAGCAATTTTGTAGACAATCCCGGAAAAAATGTGTTCGAACACCCACTGTAATTCCTATGTTCTTCTTAGCATAGTGCGCACGCTATATGAGTCACTGGAAACTAAGAATTATAATAGTGTTGTCTCAATGTTCATCTTATGCATGCCCCCTCCCCTTTCCCCACCAAACAATGTTGGGAGAAGATATGGTGAAGATTAGCATATTGGGCATGCCAACATTGTACGGGGTAGAAGGGGACCATTTCAATAAGGCCTTAAAAGTGTTCGAACAAATATTTCTAAGATTGTCTGAGGAATTCCAAAATCAGTTCTTGCTTCTTCACATTTGGGTTCACAACTTCAGATCCAGTAGAGCGATTGAAATGAAACTTAGACATGTTAGTTTATATACATTAAGGAACATAGGGAATAAAAATATTACATTACATTCATAAATATTTCAGGGATCGGTCACTTTAAACATATATTTTCATCAAATTTTGACTAAGTTAAGTCGAATAACACGTAGAATACCTTATACATAGCCCCAAACATTTTAAAACATAGCAATTTGGATAGTTAAAAAGTTGACAATCTTTTTGGAAAATCATTCACCACCTTTTATATTTGCTATGACACTAAGGGCACCGTCAAGCAAACATCACACGGATGTGGGATGCAAATTTATCATAGTTATCTGCAGTAGATAGCAAAATAATGCAACGGCATCTACCAACTTAAGTCAATTGCTTTGCCAAACTTCTCCTTCCAAACCAGTAATTCCCGACCCCACGAAAGTATACCTCAAAGAATTCAAGCAAATACAAAGAAAAAGAAAACGAAATCATTAAAGACCCCCCCCCCAAATAGATGAAAGAAGCAAAGAAAGGAAACCAAAACAAAATAGCAAAGAAAACACTAAAAAGAAATAAAAGAAGATAAAACAAACAATCAAACTAAAAAGAAAACCATGAATTAAAAAAGAAGGAGGAATAAAAAGTAATAAAAAGTGCAAATGTCACTTGCTGGTCAATATGTTTCAAGTTCAAGACCAATTGCACATTAAAAGACACACATGCGCAATGTATATGACACATAAATCAATTTTAACTGACATATTTTAATGATTGGTATGCAAGTTCAGGTTTTTTTTTCATGATTGCCATTATATTTGATTGGAATAAAAGAAAATATAAACACTTCAAAAATGCTGTCTTCCGATTAAACAAACACCGATCATTATAAGTATGATATATAATGACCTTTATTATTAGGCCTATATGCAATCTCACATGGGCAAAGTTCATTAAAACATGATTTGCGTTGTATCTTCTGTGGGTATAACAATATGTACACTGAAAGTGTGAAACCCTATTTATGGTAAAGGTGAATCGTTGCTCATCTCCCCATTGAAAACACACAGTATGCACGGTTGACCACAAAACATAAAGAATAATAAGATTTACTTTTCTATTATATGGTAAATCGATGGATATGCGTGCTTGTCTATGTGTGTAAATCATTACGAATTACCATTTGACCATCCTAATCATGGTGTATTTAAAATGTTTAATACAACACAATTTCACACATTAGGCTAAATTTCTTAAATGTTGGTCAAGTGACGTTTTTATTATAAACTTTTTTAAAACAATAAATGTGCGTATCCGATGCGTATCTCTCCTTCCTATCACTCGCTCTCTCTCCCTCGTTCTCGCCCCCCCATTTACCATACAGTGGTACTGTGTGACATTTAAATAAATAACATTGAATTTACGAGTAATGTTTATTTTTATTTTATTTTTAGCTGAAAATAAATTTTAATCCCTCCTCTTAGTTTATTATGTACATATGCGCAATTATCATAGCACATAAACCATTAAGGCATGTATTTGTGTGTACAAAACGCTATATTAAATCTATAGTAACTGACCGCTATCCAAATATTCATTGATTTCCTCCATATTTGGTGAGATGATAGCAAATCATGTTTCTGACATGTGTGCCAAATTGCATTAAGATCGATGGCGTAACTGCAGAGTTATTGTCCAAAAACTAAAATCAGATGATTTTGCTAAGCAATTTTGTAGACAATCCCGGAAAAAATGTGTTCGAACACCCACTGTAATTCCTATGTTCTTCTTAGCATAGTGCGCACGCTATATGAGTCACTGGAAACTAAGAATTATAATAGTGTTGTCTCAATGTTCATCTTATGCATGCCCCCTCCCCTTTCCCCACCAAACAATGTAGGGAGAAGATATGGTGAAGATTAGCATATTGGGCATGCCAACATTGTACGGGGTAGAAGGGGGACCATTTCCAATAAGGCCTTAAAAGTGTTCGAACAAATATTTCTAAGATTGTCTGAGGAATTCCAAAATCAGTTCTTGCTTCTTCACATTTGGGTTCACAACTTCAGATCCAGTAGAGCGATTGAAATGAAACTTAGACATGTTAGTTTATATACATTAAGGAACATAGGGAATAAAAAATATTACATTACATTCATAAATATTTCAGGGATCGGTCACTTTAAACATATATTTTCATCAAATTTTGACTAAGTTAAGTCGAATAACACGTAGAATACCTTATACATAGCCCCAAACATTTTAAAACATAGCAATTTGGATAGTTAAAAGTTGACAATCTTTTGGAAAATCATTCACCACCTTTTATATTTGCTATGACACTAAGGGCACCGTCAAGCAAACATCACACGGATGTGGGATGCAAATTTATCATAGTTATCTGCAGTAGATAGCAAAATAATGCAACGGCATCTACCAACTTAAGTCAATTGCTTTGCCAAACTTCTCCTTCCAAACCAGTAATTCCCGACCCCACGAAAGTATACCTCAAAGAATTCAAGCAAATACAAAAAAAAAGAAAAAGAAATCATTAAAGCCCCCCCCCCCCCCCCAAATAGATGAAAGAAGCAAAGAAAGGAAACCAAAACAAAATAGCAAAGAAAACACTAAAAAGAAATAAAAGAAGATAAAACAAACAATCAAACTAAAAAGAAAACCATGAATTAAAAAAGAAGGAGGAATAAAAAGTAATAAAAAGTGCAAATGTCACTTGCTGGTCAATATGTTTCAAGTTCAAGACCAATTGCACATTAAAAGACACACATGCGCAATGTATATGACACATAAATCAATTTTAACTGACATATTTTAATGATTGGTATGCAAGTTCGGGTTTTTTTTCATGATTGCCATTATATTTGATTGGAATAAAAGAAAATATAAACACTTCAAAAATGCTGTCTTCCGATTAAACAAACACCGATCATTATAAGTATGATATATAATGACCTTTATTATTAGGCCTATATGCAATCTCACATGGGCAAAGTTCATTAAAACATGATTTGCGTTGTATCTTCTGTGGGTATAACAATATGTACACTGAAAGTGTGAAACCCTATTTATGGTAAAGGTGAATCGTTGCTCATCTCCCCATTGAAAACACACAGTATGCACGGTTGACCACAAAACATAAAGAATAATAAGATTTACTTTTCTATTATATGGTAAATCGATGGATATGCGTGCTTGTCTATGTGTGTAAATCATTACGAATTACCATTTGACCATCCTAATCATGGTGTATTTAAAATGTTTAATACAACACAATTTCACACAGTAGGCTAAATTTCTTAAATGTTGGTCAAGTGACGTTTTTATTATAAACTATTTTTAAACAATAAATGTGCGTATCCGATGCGTATCTCTCCTTCCTATCACTCGCTCTCTCTCCCTCGTTCTCGCCCCCCCCCATTTACCATACAGTGGTACTGTGTGACATTTAAATAAATAACATTGAATTTACGAGTAATGTTTATTTTTATTTTTATTTTTAGCTGAAAATAAATTTTTAATCCCTCCTCTTAGTTTATTATGTACATATGCGCAATTATCATAGCACATAAACCATTAAGGCATGTATTTGTGTGTACAAAACGCTATATTAAATCTATGGTAACTGACCGCTATCCAAATATTCATTGATTTCCTCCATATTTGGTGAGATGATAGCAAATCATGTTTCTGACATGTGTGCCAAATTGCATTAAGATCGATGGCGTAACTGCAGAGTTATTGTCCAAAAACTAAAATCAGATGATCTTGCTAAGCAATTTTGTAGACAATCCCGGAAAATGTGTTCGAACACCCACTGTAATTCCTATGTTCTTCTAGCATAGTAGTGCGCACGCTATATGAGTCACTGGAAACTAAGAATTATAATAGTGTTGTCTCAATGTTCATCTTATGCATGCCCTCTCCCTTTCCCCACCAAACAATGTTGGGAGAAGATATGGTGAAGATTAGCATATTGGGCATGCCAACATTGTACGGGGTAGAAGGGGACCATTTCAATAAGGCCTTAAAAGTGTTCGAACAAATATTTCTAAGATTGTCTGAGGAATTCCAAAATCAGTTCTTGCTTCTTCACATTTGGGTTCACAACTTCAGATCCAGTAGAGCGATTGAAATGAAACTTAGACATGTTAGTTTATATACATTAAGGAAAATAAAAAAAAAAAATATTACATTACATTCATAAATATTTCAGGGATCGGTCACTTTAAACATATATTTTCATCAAATTTTGACTAAGTTAAGTCGAATAACACGTAGAATACCTTATACATAGCCCCAAACATTTTAAAACATAGCAATTTGGATAGTTAAAAAGTTGACAATCTTTTTGGAAAATCATTCACCACCTTTTATATTTGCTATGACACTAAGGGCACCGTCAAGCAAACATCACACGGATGTGGGATGCAAATTTATCATAGTTATCTGCAGTAGATAGCAAAATAATGCAACGGCATCTACCAACTTAAGTCAATTGCTTTGCCAAACTTCTCCTTCCAAACCAGTAATTCCCGACCCACGAAAGTATACCTCAAAGAATTCAAGCAAATACAAAGAAAAAGAAAAAGAAATCATTAAAGACCCCCCCCCAAATAGATGAAAGAAGCAAAGAAAGGAAACCAAAACAAAATAGCAAAGAAAACACTAAAAAGAAATAAAAGAAGATAAAACAAACAATCAAACTAAAAAGAAAACCATGAATTAAAAAAGAAGGAGGAATAAAAAGTAATAAAAAGTGCAAATGTCACTTGCTGGTCAATATGTTTCAAGTTCAAGACCAATTGCACATTAAAAGACACACATGCGCAATGTATATGACACATAAATCAATTTTAACTGACATATTTTAATGATTGGTATGCAAGTTCGGGTTTTTTTTCATGATTGCCATTATATTTGATTGGAATAAAAGAAAATATAAACACTTCAAAAATGCTGTCTTCCGATTAAACAAACACCGATCATTATAAGTATGATATATAATGACCTTTATTATTAGGCCTATATGCAATCTCACATGGGCAAAGTTCATTAAAACATGATTTGCGTTGTATCTTCTGTGGGTATAACAATATGTACACTGAAAGTGTGAAACCCTATTTATGGTAAAGGTGAATCGTTGCTCATCTCCCCATTGAAAACACACAGTATGCACGGTTGACCACAAAACATAAAGAATAATAAGATTTACTTTTCTATTATATGGTAAATCGATGGATATGCGTGCTTGTCTATGTGTGTAAATCATTACGAATTACCATTTGACCATCCTAATCATGGTGTATTTAAAATGTTTAATACAACACAATTTCACACATTAGGCTAAATTTCTTAAATGTTGGTCAAGTGACGTTTTTATTATAAACTATTTTTAAAACAATAAATGTGCGTATCCGATGCGTATCTCTCCCTTCCTATCACTCGCTCTCTCTCCCTCGTTCTCGACCCCCCCATTTACCATACAGTGGTACTGTGTGACATTTAAATAAATAACATTGAATTTACGAGTAATGTTTATTTTTATTTTTATTTTTAGCTGAAAATAAATTTTAATCCCTCCTCTTAGTTTATTATGTACATATGCGCAATTATCATAGCACATAAACCATTAAGGCATGTATTTGTGTGTACAAAACGCTATATTAAATCTATAGTAACTGACCGCTATCCAAATATTCATTGATTTCCTCCATATTTGGTGAGATGATAGCAAATCATGTTTCTGACATGTGTGCCAAATTGCATTAAGATCGATGGCGTAACTGCAGAGTTATTGTCCAAAAACTAAAATCAGATGATTTTGCTAAGCAATTTTGTAGACAATCCCGGAAAAATGTGTTCGAACACCCACTGTAATTCCTATGTTCTTCTTAGCATAGTGCGCACGCTATATGAGTCACTGGAAACTAAGAATTATAATAGTGTTGTCTCAATGTTCATCTTATGCATGCCCCCTCCCCTTTCCCCACCAAACAATGTTGGGAGAAGATATGGTGAAGATTAGCATATTGGGCATGCCAACATTGTACGGGGTAGAAGGGGGACCATTTCCAATAAGGCCTTAAAAGTGTTCGAACAAATATTTCTAAGATTGTCTGAGGAATTCCAAAATCAGTTCTTGCTTCTTCACATTTGGGTTCACAACTTCAGATCCAGTAGAGCGATTGAAATGAAACTTAGACATGTTAGTTTATATACATTAAGGAACATAGGGAATAAAAAATATTACATTACATTCATAAATATTTCAGGGATCGGTCACTTTAAACATATATTTTCATCAAATTTTGACTAAGTTAAGTCGAATAACACGTAGAATACCTTATACATAGCCCCAAACATTTTAAAACATAGCAATTTGGATAGTTAAAAGTTGACAATCTTTTTGGAAAATCATTCACCACCTTTTATATTTGCTATGACACTAAGGGCACCGTCAAGCAAACATCACACGGATGTGGGATGCAAATTTATCATAGTTATCTGCAGTAGATAGCAAAATAATGCAACGGCATCTACCAACTTAAGTCAATTGCTTTGCCAAACTTCTCCTTCCAAACCAGTAATTCCCAACCCCACGAAAGTATACCTCAAAGAATTCAAGCAAATACAAAAAAAAAAAAAAAAGAAATCATTAAAGACCCCCCCCCCCCCAAATAGATGAAAGAAGCAAAGAAAGGAAACCAAAACAAAATAGCAAAGAAAACACTAAAAAGAAATAAAAGAAGATAAAACAAACAATCAAACTAAAAAGAAAACCATGAATTAAAAAAGAAGGAGGAATAAAAAGTAATAAAAAGTGCAAATGTCACTTGCTGGTCAATATGTTTCAAGTTCAAGACCAATTGCACATTAAAAGACACACATGCGCAATGTATATGACACATAAATCAATTTTAACTGACATATTTTAATGATTGGTATGCAAGTTCGGGTTTTTTTTCATGATTGCCATTATATTTGATTGGAATAAAAGAAAATATAAACACTTCAAAAATGCTGTCTTCCGATTAAACAAACACCGATCATTATAAGTATGATAATGACCTTTATTATTAGGCCTATATGCAATCTCACATGGGCAAAGTTCATTAAAACATGATTTGCGTTGTATCTTCTGTGGGTATAACAATATGTACACTGAAAGTGTGAAACCCTATTTATGGTAAAGGTGAATCGTTGCTCATCTCCCCATTGAAAACACACAGTATGCACGGTTGACCACAAAACATAAAGAATAATAAGATTTACTTTTCTATTATATGGTAAATCGATGGATATGCGTGCTTGTCTATGTGTGTAAATCATTACGAATTACCATTTGACCATCCTAATCATGGTGTATTTAAAATGTTTAATACAACACAATTTCACACATTAGGCTAAATTTCTTAAATGTTGGTCAAGTGACGTTTTTATTATAAACTATTTTTAAAACAATAAATGTGCGTATCCGATGCGTATCTCTCCTTCCTATCACTCGCTCTCTCTCCTCGTTCTCGCCCCCCCATTTACCATACAGTGGTACTGTGTGACATTTAAATAAATAACATTGAATTTACGAGTAATGTTTATTTTTATTTTTATTTTTAGCTGAAAATAAATTTTTAATCCCTCCTCTTAGTTTATTATGTACATATGCGCAATTATCATAGCACATAAACCATTAAGGCATGTATTTGTGTGTACAAAACGCTATATTAAATCTATAGTAACTGACCGCTATCCAAATATTCATTGATTTCCTCCATATTTGGTGAGATGATAGCAAATCATGTTTCTGACATGTGTGCCAAATTGCATTAAGATCGATGGCGTAACTGCAGAGTTATTGTCCAAAAACTAAAATCAGATGATTTTGCTAAGCAATTTTGTAGACAATCCCGGAAAAAATGTGTTCGAACACCCACTGTAATTCCTATGTTCTTCTTAGCATAGTGCGCACGCTATATGAGTCACTGGAAACTAAGAATTATAATAGTGTTGTCTCAATGTTCATCTTATGCATGCCCCTCCCTTTCCCCACCAAACAATGTTGGGAGAAGATATGGTGAAGATTAGCATATTGGGCATGCCAACATTGTACGGGGTAGAAGGGGACCATTTCAATAAGGCCTTAAAAGTGTTCGAACAAATATTTCTAAGATTGTCTGAGGAATTCCAAAATCAGTTCTTGCTTCTTCACATTTGGGTTCACAACTTCAGATCCAGTAGAGCGATTGAAATGAAACTTAGACATGTTAGTTTATATACATTAAGGAACATAGGGAATAAAAAATATTACATTACATTCATAAATATTTCAGGGATCGGTCACTTTAAACATATATTTTCATCAAATTTTGACTAAGTTAAGTCGAATACACGTAGAATACCTTATACATAGCCCCAAACATTTTAAAACATAGCAATTTGGATAGTTAAAAAGTTGACAATCTTTTTGGAAAATCATTCACCACCTTTTATATTTGCTATGACACTAAGGGCACCGTCAAGCAAACATCACACGGATGTGGGATGCAAATTTATCATAGTTATCTGCAGTAGATAGCAAAATAATGCAACGGCATCTACCAACTTAAGTCAATTGCTTTGCCAAACTTCTCCTTCCAAACCAGTAATTCCCAACCCCACGAAAGTATACCTCAAAGAATTCAAGCAAATACAAAGAAAAAAAAAACGAAATCATTAAAGACCCCCCCCCAAATAGATGAAAGAAGCAAAGAAAGGAAACCAAAACAAAATAGCAAAGAAAACACTAAAAAGAAATAAAAGAAGATAAAACAAACAATCAAACTAAAAAGAAAACCATGAATTAAAAAAGAAGGAGGAATAAAAAGTAATAAAAAGTGCAAATGTCACTTGCTGGTCAATATGTTTCAAGTTCAAGACCAATTGCACATTAAAAGACACACATGCGCAATGTATATGACACATAAATCAATTTTAACTGACATATTTTAATGATTGGTATGCAAGTTCGGGTTTTTTTTTCATGATTGCCATTATATTTGATTGGAATAAAAGAAAATATAAACACTTCAAAAATGCTGTCTTCCGATTAAACAAACACCGATCATTATAAGTATGATAATGACCTTTATTATTAGGCCTATATGCAATCTCACATGGGCAAAGTTCATTAAAACATGATTTGCGTTGTATCTTCTGTGGGTATAACAATATGTACACTGAAAGTGTGAAACCCTATTTATGGTAAAGGTGAATCGTTGCTCATCTCCCCATTGAAAACACACAGTATGCACGGTTGACCACAAAACATAAAGAATAATAAGATTTACTTTTCTATTATATGGTAAATCGATGGATATGCGTGCTTGTCTATGTGTGTAAATCATTACGAATTACCATTTGACCATCCTAATCATGGTGTATTTAAAATGTTTAATACAACACAATTTCACACATTAGGCTAAATTTCTTAAATGTTGGTCAAGTGACGTTTTTATTATAAACTATTTTTAAAACAATAAATGTGCGTATCCGATGCGTATCTCTCCCTTCCTATCACTCGCTCTCTCTCCCTCGTTCTCGCCCCCCCCCCCCATTTACCATACAGTGGTACTGTGTGACATTTAAATAAATAACATTGAATTTACGAGTAATGTTTATTTTTATTTTTATTTTTAGCTGAAAATAAATTTTTAATCAATCCTCTTAGTTTATTATGTACATATGCGCAATTATCATAGCACATAAACCATTAAGGCATGTATTTGTGTGTACAAAACGCTATATTAAATCTATAGTAACTGACCGCTATCCAAATATTCATTGATTTCCTCCATATTTGGTGAGATGATAGCAAATCATGTTTCTGACATGTGTGCCAAATTGCATTAAGATCGATGGCGTAACTGCAGAGTTATTGTCCAAAAACTAAAATCAGATGATTTTGCTAAGCAATTTTGTAGACAATCCCGGAAAAATGTGTTCGAACACCCACTGTAATTCCTATGTTCTTCTTAGCATAGTGCGCACGCTATATGAGTCACTGGAAACTAAGAATTATAATAGTGTTGTCTCAATGTTCATCTTATGCATGCCCCTCCCTTTCCCCACCAAACAATGTTGGGAGAAGATATGGTGAAGATTAGCATATTGGGCATGCCAACATTGTACGGGGTAGAAGGGGGACCATTTCCAATAAGGCCTTAAAAGTGTTCGAACAAATATTTCTAAGATTGTCTGAGGAATTCCAAAATCAGTTCTTGCTTCTTCACATTTGGGTTCACAACTTCAGATCCAGTAGAGCGATTGAAATGAAACTTAGACATGTTAGTTTATATACATTAAGGAACATAGGAAAAAAAAATATTACATTACATTCATAAATATTTCAGGGATCGGTCACTTTAAACATATATTTTCATCAAATTTTGACTAAGTTAAGTCGAATAACACGTAGAATACCTTATACATAGCCCCAAACATTTTAAAACATAGCAATTTGGATAGTTAAAAAGTTGACAATCTTTTTGGAAAATCATTCACCACCTTTTATATTTGCTATGACACTAAGGGCACCGTCAAGCAAACATCACACGGATGTGGGATGCAAATTTATCATAGTTATCTGCAGTAGATAGCAAAATAATGCAACGGCATCTACCAACTTAAGTCAATTGCTTTGCCAAACTTCTCCTTCCAAACCAGTAATTCCCAACCCCACGAAAGTATACCTCAAAGAATTCAAGCAAATACAAAGAAAAAGAAAAAGAAATCATTAAAGACCCCCCCCCAAATAGATGAAAGAAGCAAAGAAAGGAAACCAAAACAAAATAGCAAAGAAAACACTAAAAAGAAATAAAAGAAGATAAAACAAACAATCAAACTAAAAAGAAAACCATGAATTAAAAAAGAAGGAGGAATAAAAAGTAATAAAAAGTGCAAATGTCACTTGCTGGTCAATATGTTTCAAGTTCAAGACCAATTGCACATTAAAAGACACACATGCGCAATGTATATGACACATAAATCAATTTTAACTGACATATTTTAATGATTGGTATGCAAGTTCGGGTTTTTTTTTCATGATTGCCATTATATTTGATTGGAATAAAAGAAAATATAAACACTTCAAAAATGCTGTCTTCCGATTAAACAAACACCGATCATTATAAGTATGATAATGACCTTTATTATTAGGCCTATATGCAATCTCACATGGGCAAAGTTCATTAAAACATGATTTGCGTTGTATCTTCTGTGGGTATAACAATATGTACACTGAAAGTGTGAAACCCTATTTATGGTAAAGGTGAATCGTTGCTCATCTCCCCATTGAAAACACACAGTATGCACGGTTGACCACAAAACATAAAGAATAATAAGATTTACTTTTCTATTATATGGTAAATCGATGGATATGCGTGCTTGTCTATGTGTGTAAATCATTACGAATTACCATTTGACCATCCTAATCATGGTGTATTTAAAATGTTTAATACAACACAATTTCACACATTAGGCTAAATTTCTTAAATGTTGGTCAAGTGACGTTTTTATTATAAACTATTTTTAAAACAATAAATGTGCGTATCCGATGCGTATCTCTCCCTTCCTATCACTCGCTCTCTCTCCCTCGTTCTCGCCCCCCCATTTACCATACAGTGGTACTGTGTGACATTTAAATAAATAACATTGAATTTACGAGTAATGTTTATTTTTATTTTTATTTTTAGCTGAAAATAAATTTTAATCCCTCCTCTTAGTTTATTATGTACATATGCGCAATTATCATAGCACATAAACCATTAAGGCATGTATTTGTGTGTACAAAACGCTATATTAAATCTATAGTAACTGACCGCTATCCAAATATTCATTGATTTCCTCCATATTTGGTGAGATGATAGCAAATCATGTTTCTGACATGTGTGCCAAATTGCATTAAGATCGATGGCGTAACTGCAGAGTTATTGTCCAAAAACTAAAATCAGATGATTTTGCTAAGCAATTTTGTAGACAATCCCGGAAAAAATGTGTTCGAACACCCACTGTAATTCCTATGTTCTTCTTAGCATAGTGCGCACGCTATATGAGTCACTGGAAACTAAGAATTATAATAGTGTTGTCTCAATGTTCATCTTATGCATGCCCCTCCCTTTCCCCACCAAACAATGTTGGGAGAAGATATGGTGAAGATTAGCATATTGGGCATGCCAACATTGTACGGGGTAGAAGGGGGACCATTTCCAATAAGGCCTTAAAAGTGTTCGAACAAATATTTCTAAGATTGTCTGAGGAATTCCAAAATCAGTTCTTGCTTCTTCACATTTGGGTTCACAACTTCAGATCCAGTAGAGCGATTGAAATGAAACTTAGACATGTTAGTTTATATACATTAAGGAACATAGGGAATAAAAAATATTACATTACATTCATAAATATTTCAGGGATCGGTCACTTTAAACATATATTTTCATCAAATTTTGACTAAGTTAAGTCGAATAACACGTAGAATACCTTATACATAGCCCCAAACATTTTAAAACATAGCAATTTGGATAGTTAAAAAGTTGACAATCTTTTTGGAAAATCATTCACCACCTTTTATATTTGCTATGACACTAAGGGCACCGTCAAGCAAACATCACACGGATGTGGGATGCAAATTTATCATAGTTATCTGCAGTAGATAGCAAAATAATGCAACGGCATCTACCAACTTAAGTCAATTGCTTTGCCAAACTTCTCCTTCCAAACCAGTAATTCCCAACCCCACGAAAGTATACCTCAAAGAATTCAAGCAAATACAAAGAAAAAGAAAAAGAAATCATTAAAGACCCCCCCCCCAAATAGATGAAAGAAGCAAAGAAAGGAAACCAAAACAAAATAGCAAAGAAAACACTAAAAAGAAATAAAAGAAGATAAAACAAACAATCAAACTAAAAAGAAAACCATGAATTAAAAAAGAAGGAGGAATAAAAAGTAATAAAAAGTGCAAATGTCACTTGCTGGTCAATATGTTTCAAGTTCAAGACCAATTGCACATTAAAAGACACACATGCGCAATGTATATGACACATAAATCAATTTTAACTGACATATTTTAATGATTGGTATGCAAGTTCGGGTTTTTTTTCATGATTGCCATTATATTTGATTGGAATAAAAGAAAATATAAACACTTCAAAAATGCTGTCTTCCGATTAAACAAACACCGATCATTATAAGTATGATAATGACCTTTATTATTAGGCCTATATGCAATCTCACATGGGCAAAGTTCATTAAAACATGATTTGCGTTGTATCTTCTGTGGGTATAACAATATGTACACTGAAAGTGTGAAACCCTATTTATGGTAAAGGTGAATCGTTGCTCATCTCCCCATTGAAAACACACAGTATGCACGGTTGACCACAAAACATAAAGAATAATAAGATTTACTTTTCTATTATATGGTAAATCGATGGATATGCGTGCTTGTCTATGTGTGTAAATCATTACGAATTACCATTTGACCATCCTAATCATGGTGTATTTAAAATGTTTAATACAACACAATTTCACACATTAGGCTAAATTTCTTAAATGTTGGTCAAGTGACGTTTTTATTATAAACTATTTTTAAACAATAAATGTGCGTATCCGATGCGTATCTCTCCTTCCTATCACTCGCTCTCTCTCCCTCGTTCTCGCCCCCCCATTTACCATACAGTGGTACTGTGTGACATTTAAATAAATAACATTGAATTTACGAGTAATGTTTATTTTTATTTTTTTTTTTTTTTTTTTAATTTTTTAATTTCTCCTCTTAGTTTATTATGTACATATGCGCAATTATCATAGCACATAAACCATTAAGGCATGTATTTGTGTGTACAAAACGCTATATTAAATCTATAGTAACTGACCGCTATCCAAATATTCATTGATTTCCTCCATATTTGGTGAGATGATAGCAAATCATGTTTCTGACATGTGTGCCAAATTGCATTAAGATCGATGGCGTAACTGCAGAGTTATTGTCCAAAAACTAAAATCAGATGATTTTGCTAAGCAATTTTGTAGACAATCCCGGAAAAAATGTGTTCGAACACCCACTGTAATTCCTATGTTCTTCTTAGCATAGTGCGCACGCTATATGAGTCACTGGAAACTAAGAATTATAATAGTGTTGTCTCAATGTTCATCTTATGCATGCCCCCTCCCCTTTCCCCACCAAACAATGTTGGGAGAAGATATGGTGAAGATTAGCATATTGGGCATGCCAACATTGTACGGGGTAGAAGGGGGACCATTTCCAATAAGGCCTTAAAAGTGTTCGAACAAATATTTCTAAGATTGTCTGAGGAATTCCAAAATCAGTTCTTGCTTCTTCACATTTGGGTTCACAACTTCAGATCCAGTAGAGCGATTGAAATGAAACTTAGACATGTTAGTTTATATACATTAAGGAACATAGGGAATAAAAAATATTACATTACATTCATAAATATTTCAGGGATCGGTCACTTTAAACATATATTTTCATCAAATTTTGACTAAGTTAAGTCGAATAACACGTAGAATACCTTATACATAGCCCCAAACATTTTAAAACATAGCAATTTGGATAGTTAAAAAGTTGACAATCTTTTTGGAAAATCATTCACCACCTTTTATATTTGCTATGACACTAAGGGCACCGTCAAGCAAACATCACACGGATGTGGGATGCAAATTTATCATAGTTATCTGCAGTAGATAGCAAAATAATGCAACGGCATCTACCAACTTAAGTCAATTGCTTTGCCAAACTTCTCCTTCCAAACCAGTAATTCCCAACCCCACGAAAGTATACCTCAAAGAATTCAAGCAAATACAAAGAAAAAGAAAAAGAAATCATTAAAGACCCCCAAATAGATGAAAGAAGCAAAGAAAGGAAACCAAAACAAAATAGCAAAGAAAACACTAAAAAGAAATAAAAGAAGATAAAACAAACAATCAAACTAAAAAGAAAACCATGAATTAAAAAAGAAGGAGGAATAAAAAGTAATAAAAAGTGCAAATGTCACTTGCTGGTCAATATGTTTCAAGTTCAAGACCAATTGCACATTAAAAGACACACATGCGCAATGTATATGACACATAAATCAATTTTAACTGACATATTTTAATGATTGGTATGCAAGTTCGGTTTTTTTTTCATGATTGCCATTATATTTGATTGGAATAAAAGAAAATATAAACACTTCAAAAATGCTGTCTTCCGATTAAACAAACACCGATCATTATAAGTATGATAATGACCTTTATTATTAGGCCTATATGCAATCTCACATGGGCAAAGTTCATTAAAACATGATTTGCGTTGTATCTTCTGTGGGTATAACAATATGTACACTGAAAGTGTGAAACCCTATTTATGGTAAAGGTGAATCGTTGCTCATCTCCCCATTGAAAACACACAGTATGCACGGTTGACCACAAAACATAAAGAATAATAAGATTTACTTTTCTATTATATGGTAAATCGATGGATATGCGTGCTTGTCTATGTGTGTAAATCATTACGAATTACCATTTGACCATCCTAATCATGGTGTATTTAAAATGTTTAATACAACACAATTTCACACATTAGGCTAAATTTCTTAAATGTTGGTCAAGTGACGTTTTTATTATAAACTATTTTTAAAACAATAAATGTGCGTATCCGATGCGTATCTCTCCCTTCCTATCACTCGCTCTCTCTCCCTCGTTCTCGCCCCCCCCCCCCCATTTACCATACAGTGGTACTGTGTGACATTTAAATAAATAACATTGAATTTACGAGTAATGTTTATTTTTATTTTTATTTTTAGCTGAAAATAAATTTTTAATCCCTCCTCTTAGTTTATTATGTACATATGCGCAATTATCATAGCACATAAACCATTAAGGCATGTATTTGTGTGTACAAAACGCTATATTAAATCTATAGTAACTGACCGCTATCCAAATATTCATTGATTTCCTCCATATTTGGTGAGATGATAGCAAATCATGTTTCTGACATGTGTGCCAAATTGCATTAAGATCGATGGCGTAACTGCAGAGTTATTGTCCAAAAACTAAAATCAGATGATTTTGCTAAGCAATTTTGTAGACAATCCCGGAAAAATGTGTTCGAACACCCACTGTAATTCCTATGTTCTTCTTAGCATAGTGCGCACGCTATATGAGTCACTGGAAACTAAGAATTATAATAGTGTTGTCTCAATGTTCATCTTATGCATGCCCCCTCCCCTTTCCCCACCAAACAATGTTGGGAGAAGATATGGTGAAGATTAGCATATTGGGCATGCCAACATTGTACGGGGTAGAAGGGGGACCATTTCCAATAAGGCCTTAAAAGTGTTCGAACAAATATTTCTAAGATTGTCTGAGGAATTCCAAAATCAGTTCTTGCTTCTTCACATTTGGGTTCACAACTTCAGATCCAGTAGAGCGATTGAAATGAAACTTAGACATGTTAGTTTATATACATTAAGGAACATAGGGAATAAAAAATATTACATTACATTCATAAATATTTCAGGGATCGGTCACTTTAAACATATATTTTCATCAAATTTTGACTAAGTTAAGTCGAATAACACGTAGAATACCTTATACATAGCCCCAAACATTTTAAAACATAGCAATTTGGATAGTTAAAAAGTTGACAATCTTTTGGAAAATCATTCACCACCTTTTATATTTGCTATGACACTAAGGGCACCGTCAAGCAAACATCACACGGATGTGGGATGCAAATTTATCATAGTTATCTGCAGTAGATAGCAAAATAATGCAACGGCATCTACCAACTTAAGTCAATTGCTTTGCCAAACTTCTCCTTCCAAACCAGTAATTCCCAACCCCACGAAAGTATACCTCAAAGAATTCAAGCAAATACAAAGAAAAAGAAAAAGAAATCATTAAAGACCCCCCCCCCCAAATAGATGAAAGAAGCAAAGAAAGGAAACCAAAACAAAATAGCAAAGAAAACACTAAAAAGAAATAAAAGAAGATAAAACAAACAATCAAACTAAAAAGAAAACCATGAATTAAAAAAGAAGGAGGAATAAAAAGTAATAAAAAGTGCAAATGTCACTTGCTGGTCAATATGTTTCAAGTTCAAGACCAATTGCACATTAAAAGACACACATGCGCAATGTATATGACACATAAATCAATTTTAACTGACATATTTTAATGATTGGTATGCAAGTTCGGGTTTTTTTTTTTCATGATTGCCATTATATTTGATTGGAATAAAAGAAAATATAAACACTTCAAAAATGCTGTCTTCCGATTAAACAAACACCGATCATTATAAGTATGATAATGACCTTTATTATTAGGCCTATATGCAATCTCACATGGGCAAAGTTCATTAAAAAACATGATTTGCGTTGTATCTTCTGTGGGTATAACAATATGTACACTGAAAGTGTGAAACCCTATTTATGGTAAAGGTGAATCGTTGCTCATCTCCCCATTGAAAACACACAGTATGCACGGTTGACCACAAAACATAAAGAATAATAAGATTTACTTTTCTATTATATGGTAAATCGATGGATATGCGTGCTTGTCTATGTGTGTAAATCATTACGAATTACCATTTGACCATCCTAATCATGGTGTATTTAAAATGTTTAATACAACACAATTTCACACATTAGGCTAAATTTCTTAAATGTTGGTCAAGTGACGTTTTTATTATAAACTATTTTTAAAACAATAAATGTGCGTATCCGATGCGTATCTCTCCTTCCTATCACTCGCTCTCTCTCCTCGTTCTCGACCCCCCCCCCATTTACCATACAGTGGTACTGTGTGACATTTAAATAAATAACATTGAATTTACGAGTAATGTTTATTTTTATTTTTATTTTTAGCTGAAAATAATTTTTTAATCCCTCCTCTTAGTTTATTATGTACATATGCGCAATTATCATAGCACATAAACCATTAAGGCATGTATTTGTGTGTACAAAACGCTATATTAAATCTATAGTAACTGACCGCTATCCAAATATTCATTGATTTCCTCCATATTTGGTGAGATGATAGCAAATCATGTTTCTGACATGTGTGCCAAATTGCATTAAGATCGATGGCGTAACTGCAGAGTTATTGTCCAAAAACTAAAATCAGATGATTTTGCTAAGCAATTTTGTAGACAATCCCGGAAAAATGTGTTCGAACA
>NW_027305877.1:0-25580 GCF_039555335.1 Amphiura filiformis | reverse complement strand
AAAAAAAAAAGTTATTCTATTTATTTATTTATTTATTTATTTCACAATATTTCAACAGGGTAACCTGCTCAATAAAAATTGATTTTCAGCAGGGCCCTGCTTAACGTATAAAACACAGTTTTACATGTTAAAAGAAAATAAATATTTACATAAACATATAATCTATCCATAAAACCATGATTAAGAGACACGTTGACGTAAAAGACATAAAAGATATGTATACATTATTGAATATTTGATAAAATCATTAGAAACTTCATAAGAATTGCATAAGAATATAAATATTGACATAAACATATAATCGAACCATAAAAAACCATAATATTAAGAGACATACTGATGTAAAAGACATAAAAGATATATATATATATACATACATAAATAGGATAATTGATTTAAAAAAAAACATTAGAAAATACATAAGAAATATACATTGATATGCTAAAAAACCTATTGCAATTGACAACATAATTTAAGAATGCAGAGCAAGATGATGACTCATAAATGGCAAGATACATTAACATAATTTCAGATTTTTTAAAAGCTGTTTTAAAAGACGAGAATGATTTTGCATCTCGGATATCCTTTGAGATAAGATTCCATGTGATACATCCTTGATATCCATTGATATATGCATGAGCACATTAGCATGCTAGCATCCTGTTTTAATCATGCACTCAATTACTTCGGTAACAATATTGACAAGAAGAGTCGATGAAAGGCCGTCCTTGATTTGCGTTTTGTTCACTAGTTCCTACATATTCTAGGTAATTACAACTGAGTATGTCCAACGTTTTCAATTTAAAGCAAAATCTTGAAGTAGTAAAGTAAAAGCCATTCACCATTTTCATTTTGTATAATCTTTTTGTTTTACATTCAGCGTAGTATAGTATCGTATAACAATCTAAGCATTAGCACACTTTAAAAGTAATAACATAATTTAATCGTGCCATAGAACTTTTTGATACATATTTTAGAAACATGGCCCTACGTTATGTTTGCAAATGTTTTAATTCTTAATTGTATATCTTCTAAAAGTACTATGTATTTAACTTTGATGAGCCATGTATTTAAAATATTTTGTCAAATGATTTTGATGTATTTTATGTATAATTATCTAAAGGCAACCTTAGACATCAAGGAAGAACAGACGGTACCTTAAAGCATATATCCACTGATTGATTAACACAGACAAAAGAAGAATTAAAATAAAACAAATCAAACATTAGGCGTTTCTATTACGTCTCTCACTTGCTATCTTTAATCTTACATCTATTGTGCCTATTTAGATTTTGGAGCTTGAGATAAACCTTCCAAAGATAATTATAAGCAAAGCCACGAGTGTTTTTCAAATAGAGCAGAAGTAGATTATGCGGTCAACTAAGTATGCATTAATCTAGAAATATTACCGGCTGCTACTAAATGGTCTACTTAAACAGTTATTAGGAATATATGGAGCTAGGTTGGGGTTAGGTCCAAATATATATATACCTCATCTAAAGTTCTGCGCGTCAGGGGCGTAACAAGCAGTGGACAGGGTAGACGAAGTCCATGGGCCCCTCGGGTTTAGGTGTCCCGAGCAAAAGCGAAAATTGCATAAGTGTTGATAAAGGAGCCCTGCTTTACTCCTTGCCCATGGGTCCCCGAGGCTCTTACGCCCCTGCTGTGTATAACTTCCAGCGTAAAAATACTAATTTTGCTTTACTGCGCAGTCGCACCAAAAACGCTAGCGGTGACCAGCGGCAATCCGATATCGATCACCGCGTTGCGCAAGCGGGCAGCATCGCTAGGAGTTCAATTCAAGCCTTAACTGGGAGCGACAGCATTGGCTTTCATAGTCATGCCGCTGCTGCTGAGCGGTGCGACGCTTTTCAGAAAAGCGCAAGCGGCATGGAGAAGCGTCACGCCGCTTAGGCCCAGGGGCAAGCGGCAGAAAGTGTGAAACGGGCATAAATAATGTATTTTCTAGGACAGAAACATCTCCACAGAAATGTAAATACCAGATCATCATTGATCAAGCCATCGGCTAAAATGGCAAAATCTCGTTTCATGAGAAATACTTTATTAGATTAGATTAACCCAAATTAACTTTTGTTTAAGTTTTTCAAGATATTTGCATATTTGTGACCGTACAGCTCGAATGAGCCGTAAATTCCCTAAATTGTATTCTGAGTTACGGTGTAAAATGTGTGTGACGGTCGTATTCATCGGAATCTTTAGCTTGCGCGACATCTATCTCATATGGATAGTCAAACACCAATCAATAATCCTATTATTGAAGAGGATAATAAGCTTCTAGGAGGGTGAAAGTGCATAGGAACAATGCCGGAAACTACGTCACGCTATTGTTCGACCTAGGATACATCATTCGCCATTTTGTAAATATTAACGCATGATCGTTGCTTTGAAATTTCCACCGGATAGTCTGTGGATAGCGTAAGAGCATGCTTTGACAAAAAAAAAAAAAATAATATCATGAAGATGTTTAAGATTGATTCATAAATGTTTAAAAATTACCGTCATATTGCATAGATTCACCAAAGAATGTTTTTTCACAGCACAAAATCGGCAAGGAACAGGAGGACTGGATCTGGAAGTACTATACTTATATTTAGTAATTAAAAATCTGGAGAATTTTAAGAAATCAATGTTTTTACCTGTCGGTATTACAACTCGTGAAACACATTAGTGATGTGCCTGGGTGACCTAAATCTACTAACCTTTAACGTTTCCTCTATGAACTCTAACCCTCCTGCAATATGGCGCCTATTGTCTAGACCTAGGCTACATCTTCCGGTTTGGTTATGTAACCTAGGATGCTTATCCTTCGTATAGATCCCTGGTATAACCAGCAATTAACAATGAGAGAACTTTCTTGAACCTCGTTGACTTGGGGATGATTTGATATGACCGCCAATTATGACTGTTTGATATTTATTGCCAGCAATGTGGAAAAAGAGACACACGTAGAAACCAAAAAAGCTACCATTTTGTTGAAGGAGCAAAGTTCAACAAACCATAACCCCGCTACTGGATATCGTTTGAAGTCAAATAATATACCATTTTAAAGCTTATATGTATATTTTCTAAACACGAAATAAAACAATTTTGACCGGGGAGGTATTTACGGCTCATTCGCCGTGACAGGTCACATTTCCCTCGCAGATTCGTTTAGAGCATACGTGTCATGTGAAAGGGCGCATTGAGGGGCCTCTTTTTTGGACACCCTGTATAAGAACCACCTGCTTTTAAAAATATAAAGTATTACAGAACATGTGGTATACACTATTTGATTTTGTGTCAAAATCTAAGTCTTCACAACATTGCTTACGCATACCTCGCATAATCCAACCCAACTAAAATGGCCATATTATTCATTATACAAGTAGTCCTAAAATTATCACGTGAATTATTTTAGTGCAGTGATAGCGCCATCTGTTGTTGTTACGTTTATTCCGTATATTAAACGTTTTGAAGCTATATTTGACACAATAAAATATATGACTGATTATTCCTCCATTGGTGTGTTGTGGAGGGGGAGGATAGAAAAAACAAGGACAACTACAAACAAACATGTATAGTCATCAGAGTTGTCTTGCAGGGCTACATAGAAAAAAAATACATATCAAAGAAACGAGAAATCAAGCTTTAAGGTGGAATTCGTGATCTTAGCATCCCTTTTTATAACTGTTTTCAGTAGATATCCACGAAAAAGCTTAATCCAAATATTTGAGTTTATTCCGATTTCGTGTTAGCGAGTTATGCACGATTATGTGTATTACACTGCTCCATATGCCACTGTTGTAATTTCATTCTGGTATACCAGAACGAAATTCAAATTTGACGATATTTTCGCTAAACGAATTAATCTGCAAGAAATTATTGGTAAATAAGCATTATGTAGCCAGAGGTTTCCAGTGGTATAAAAATCTCAACTTTTTTCGGAAAAGTGCCCTTTTAAAATATAAATGTGACGTGTCATGTCAAAAGGAGACACTTTTGGGCAGGTTATAAATTTTGAGGTTTTTACACATCTTAAATATTGAGATATTTTGCTCTACAACGCCATTTTCCCCAATGAAATCTGACATTCCTAAGCGAAGATATTGAGTTCGTAAGTTATGCAGTTATAAAATTGGAAATTGAGAATTTGCCGTACCTAAGAAGAGGTTTAGAATTAGGTTTAAAATAAAATCTAAGATATACAGCATCCTCACACAGGAAAAAAGCATAAAAGCATACTTTTTAACAAAATACACTGACATTGGGATCCTAAGCGCGGGCCGGTTTTTAATAAACAGTTGTATGACAAAACTCCTATTTCTATTGAATTTCTGCGCAAGGATGATGACACCCTTATTTGGAGTGAACGCCCTGGGGAACGAACAAGAAGGACGAACATATGAAAGGCCAACAAGAATTAATGATAATAAATTATTTTTAAAAAAAAGGAAAGCAAAACTACACATACGGAACAAACTGGACGCTCTGCAGCATTCGGTTAACATGATTGGATAATCTATTTTGTCAAGCGGCAACGTCGTATTTGTATTAGACATAATACGAGACTGCAATAATTGATCTACATTTGAAGCATCAAGATTCAACACAAAATGGACAAATAGAATATCAATTATCAGAATACAAGACGATGAGAGTCCAATGGGCTTACGAAGCACAAGCCTTGGCCTCTGATTGGTCAGTCATTAAATAACTATTAACTGTCCTGTATCTGGACTAGGATTGTCTCAAATATAAATGTCAACTGTGTGGTTATCGTGTAAATTGAGAATTAATTCGTTTCTTTTCAACTACTTGGCAGGTTTGATTGGGCCACGTATGACGCTTCTCTGAACATAATTTCTTGGTCAACAATTCTAGATGATGCTACATTACGTTATAGTAAGAGGTAACAGTAAGCATGATAAGAGGAAGGCTGCTGTGATGCTTTTATTCACATGACACGTATGCTCTAAACGAATCTGTGAGGGAAAAATATGTAAATATCTTGAAAAACTTAAACAAAAGTTATTTTGGGTTAAGCTAATCTAATGAATTATTTCTCATGAAACGAGATTTTGCCATATTGGCCGATGGCTTGATCAATGATAATCTGGTATTTTCATTTATGTGGAGATGTTTCTGTCCAAGTAAATACATTATTTATGCCTGTTTCACACTTTCTGCCGCTTGCCCCTGGGCCTAAGCGGCGTGACGCTTCCCCATGCCGCTTGCGCTTTTCTGAAAAGCGTCGCACCGCTCAGCGGCAGCGGCATGATTATGAAAGCCAATGCTGTCGCTCCCAGTTGAGGGTTGAATTGAACTCCTAGCGATGCTGCCGCTTGCGCAACGCGGCGATCGATATCGGATTGCCGCTGGTCACCGCTAGCGTTTTTGGTGCAACTGCGCAGTAAAGCAAAATTGTCGTCAGAGCGGCAAAGCGGCAATCGGCAGGAAAGTATGAAACCTTCATCAGCCTTTCCATCAAATTTTACCTGTGTATTCTTATACTCAAAATGCTTAAATAATACTAATAATAACTGTTTCAAAAGTTGTCTGTCCATTTTAAGCCGAAATATCAATGTAAATGAATAAAAAAACCCTGGCTACTTTGAATGTGAGCAGCTATGCATTTAAGCTTACTTTAGTCGTAATTTTGACTAACATATATATTTACGCCATTTCGTGCTGACCAATAATTATCAGACATTACATCAGATATTACAATATGCGATTTCCGCATAATTATAGCGCGAGAAAATATTAACGCGTGCGTGGTATAATTTACGCTGGAAGGTATACACAGCAGGGGCGTAAGAGCCTCGGGGACCCATGGGCAAGGAGTAAAGCAGGGCTCCTTTATCAGCACTTATACAATTTTTGCTTTTGCTCGGGACCCCTAAACCCGAGGGGCCCATGGACTTCGTCCATCCTGTCCACTGCTTGCTACGCCCCTGACGCGCAGAACTATGCCCGGGGAATAGTTAGTTTTATGGGCATAGTCAAAACGGCGGGAATCTTCAGATGAGGTACATAATTGGACCTCCAACCTACCTCCATATATTCCTAATAACTGTTTAAGTAGACCATTTGGTAGCAGCCGGTAATATTTCTAGATTAATGCATACTTAGTTGACCGCATAATCTTCTTCTGCTCTATTTGAAAAACACTCGTGGCTTTGCTTATAATTATCTTCTCCAAAATATAAATAGGCACAATAGATGTAAGATTAAAATTAGCAAGTGAGAGACGTAAAAGAAACGCCTAATGTTTATTTTGTTTTATTTTAATTCTTCCTTTGTCTGTGTTAATCAATCAGTGGATATATGATTTAAGGTACCGTCTGTTCTTCCTTGATGTCCAGTGTTGCCTTTAGAAATACATAAAATATATCAAAATCATTTGAAGAGCTTTGTTGCAAAACCCCTTACATTCACTTTTGACTTTTTCAATTGTGCAAGTATTACTTGTTCGATTTGATTCAATTTGGGTTTGGATAAAGTGTTGATGAATAGAAACTAAACGAATAGGTTTGGTACTATTTTCAAGCCTTCCTATTTGTTTTATTATTTATTTTATATTGCACCTTTTGTGGATGTAAGGGGTTTTGCAACAAAATAAATTTACCCCTTTAAGGTAAAGAACATTCCAGGCTACTATTATACATCAAAAAAATTATTTAAAAAAAATTCTATATTCATTTTAAGTTTAGATTTCCGGAAATTCCCTAAGATTTCCCAAACGGGAAATATACGATACCTCCGTAAGGGAAGGTAGTATGAAGGTCAAACAACCACCAAAATGTGTATCATAGAACTTTGTATACATATTTTAGAAACATGGCCCTACGTTCTGTTTGCAAATGTTTTAATTCTTAATTGTATATCTTCTAAAAGTACTTTGTATTTAACTTTGATGAGCCATGTTACCGAAGTAATTGAGTGCGTGATTAAAACAGGCTGCTAGCATGCTAATGTGCTCATGCATTGAGGGAGATAACAACAAGATGGGTATTTAATTAGTTAATTAAATCTATAATTGCAATGCGTGTTATTATCGGAAGAAGGTTGAGTACTGGGTTTTTTTTTTGTCTCCATTAATAAATCAGAAAAAAATTAATATAAAGGAGTTTAATTATATCATCAACCGAATTATTATAATAATAAAGTACGCACAATGGTGTCATAAAAATTGTGACGCGATCAAGCACAATTAGTCTGATGTCGATCAAAATCAGTTTCAATCTCATTATATGAGATATTCTCAGAGCTTTATTTTGCTGAAACCCCCATCATACTAATACTTACAGTGTCAGAGTTGTGGCCATTTAGGTGTTGCACAGAACAATAAAATACAAAGGAAGTTGAATACTCTTAGTGTTATATCTCAAAATCAATATCCCCGACATCCGACTCATTTTGCTTGATGACATTTGTGTTTTCAAGTAATTAACAGTATCTAAAAGACTAATGAAATTGTCCACAGACAAAATTACATCAAACCGAAAAAAATAGTTATTCTATTTCACCTGCAATCAATATGAGTTTCTTCCTTTCACTGCCAGCTAAAACAGGGAACCGCATATATGTATATTTTTATCCCGGTGAACTAAGTTTCAAAAAATGGATGTTGAAATCGTTTCAAGTATCAGTAACACTCAAATGCGAGAGCGATTTAATCTATTTATTTCTTATTTGATGCTTCGCAATGCTATGGGTTTAACAGTATCTTATTTATTTTGAAAAAAAAATGTTTACAAACACACGTAGGTACTGATGCAGATGGCCCAAAATGAACCTCACAGAAGTATACGTAAGTTGTGATTTTCGTTGCCAAAATACATAGCTATTACGCCTGATCTGAATATTGTTAAACTCTGTACCTAACACGTTATGTGTCATGTCAAAGGAAATAGTAAGTCGATTGTGTAATTTATACATTAGGGTTTCTGGATGGAAGCGAGATTACATTACAGTGATTTGTACAGGATATTCATAAGGTGATTCGCTTAGAGCTGTTTGTAAATCAAACCAAATACCTTACGGACAGGTTAAATTGCTTTCTTGGTAACTTTCTTTTGATTATTTCACAGTGTCGTGTCAAAATATCGCCTCAAAAAGACTATGACAATAAATAGACATTGCATATCAACGCCTGTATTAAGATGTTTAGGCATTGACAAAGAAAACGGTAATAATTTATTAAAGAAAGAGAGACAGATCGACAAACAAAAAAGACAGACAAACTTAAGCAAGAACAAAGAATTAGCCCTTTGCCCTGTGAACCACAAAAAGGATAATTAATTTGCCGTACCTAAGAAGAGGTTTAGAATTAGGTTTTAAAACGAAACAATCTAAGATATACAGCATCCTCACAGAGGAAAAAAAGCATAAAATCATACTTTTTAACAAAATACACTGACATTGGGATCCTAAGCGCGGGCCGGTTTTTAATACACAGTTGTATGAAAAAACTACTATTTTTATTAAATTTCTGCGCAAGGATGACGACACACTTATTTGGAGTGGAACGAACAAGAAGGACTAACATATGAAAGGCCAACAAGAATTAATGATAATAAATTATAAAAAAAAAAAGAAGAACAAAACCACACATACGGAACAAACTGGACTCTCTACAGCATTCGGTTAACATGATAGGATAATCTATTTTGTCAAGCGGCAACGTCGTATTAATACGAGACTACAATAATTGGTCTACATTTGAAGTATCAAGACTCAACACAAAATGGACAAATAGAATATCAATTACCAGAATACAAGACGATGAGAGTCCAATGGGCTTAGAAAGCACAAGCCTTGGCCTCTGATTGGTCAGTCATTAACTAACTATTAGCTGTCCTGTATCTGGCGTAGAATTGTCTCAAATATAAATGTCAACTGTGTGGTTGCAGTGTAAATTAAGAACTCATTCGTTTCTTTTTAACTACTTAGCAGTTTGATTTGGCCATGTATGACGCTTCTCTGAACATAATTTATTGGTCAACAATTCTAGATGATGCTACATTACGTTATTTATAAGAAGTAACAATAAGCTTGAAAGGAGGGCTGCTGTGAAGCTTTTATTCATATGGCACGTATGCTCTAAACAAATATTTGAGAGAAAATATGCAAATAAAACTTAAACAAAAGTTAATTTGGGTTAAGCTAATCTAATCTTGTCAAATTGTATTATATATGATATTTGATTGTTTTTTATATTGTGCAACGTATGTAATTCAGCTGTTTGGCTGCGATATGCATTTTAATAAACCTTGAATAATAAATAATAATAATAAATTATTTCTCATGAAACGAGATTTTGCCATATTGGCCGATGGCTTGATCAATGATGATCTGGTCTTTAAATTTTTGTTGAGATGTTTCTGTCCTAGAAAATACATTATTTATGCTTGTTTCACACTTTCTGCTGCTTGCCGCTGAGCGTAATTGGCGTGACGTTTCACCATGTCACTTGCGCTTTTCTAAAAAGCGTCGCACTGCTCAGCGACAGCGGCATGACTATGAAAGCCAATGTTGTCGCTCCCCAGTTGAGGATTGATGCGGTGATCGATATAAATCGCATTGCCGCTGGTCACCGCTAGCGCTTCTGGTGCGACTGCGCAATCAGAGCGGCAAAGCGGCAAACAGCAGGAAAGTATGAAACCAGCATTAGCCTTTTAGAAATGTATAGCATTTCTTGGATAAAATAGCGTTCTTCTGGTATTAAATGTGACTTTATGTTTGCAAATAGTTTGTTCCATGTACAATTTTGCTGTGCATGTAGATTTTTGAGCTAAATGCATCAGTGCAGGTAGGTAAAATCAAACACCGAACACAGATATTCCTTCGATATATAAAAAGTGGGTAATGGTGAATCCAACGGACGAGGACACAAATCACATCAAGGATCAATAAATGATACAAGAGGATACCTTGAATAAGAACAACAGGAAAAGAAAAAAAGCAAGGTGCACCAATAATGGTAAGGGAAATAGTAAAATGCAAACTACCAGTATCCAAGAGCCAAAAACTGCAAATGTTGGCAGATTGAATGTGCCTACTTCTTCTGCCAAAATTTGCTGTTCAGAGCCTCTGCAACTGGTAGTGCTGTCTGCATTTTACTTGTTTCACCCCACATTGTTGGTGCACCTTGCTTTTTTTCTTTCCTTCGATATATACTTTAATACAGTGTAAACAGATAACCCGTTTAAGACTAAAATATACTTCAAGCTCCAAAATATAATTCCAAAAAACTACGGCCTAACAACGACATTCCAATTATTTCAAGGTTATTATAAAATACGATAGCAGCTCCTGATTATAAGTCTCCTTAGCATAATTATTTGCCGAGTCGTGTGGCAATAATGAGGTTGTGTTGACTGGTGCTAACTCTTTCCCGTCAATCTCATTTTTTCGTCTGTACCAAAGATTGCCTGTTCTTTTGAAGTGTTTGTCACATTTAAGTTAGACTCTCAGACTAAGAAGAGATCAGCAGTTTTACTGATCGACACTTAACTTACTTAAAAAGTAGAACATGCATATTCAACTTAACTACACTGAGTACGTGTGATCTGAGCTGTGGTAAATGATAATGGTTCGTATGAATTGTGAAGGGGTTTCCCCTTTTTTGTACTACTAAGTGCAATGTTAAAGCAGCGGGACGTGAATGCTTTACAACATGTAAGCCTCGTATGTGTACTCATACTTTTAAAGGAGACATTTTGGTCGATGCTCCTTTCAAAATACAATTGGAGTATTATGACATAAACAGACCCGAGGAAACAGTAAGCCTGTTTCAGAGTAACACAATATCTTGAGCTTCAGTGCCATCTTTACAGAGATTCCCCAATTCAATATTAAAGCTGACTTGCATCATGCGGCTAAAACTGTATCTTTAAAAACACGACAGCAGCTCTAATCTTCTCCTAATTAAATAAAAATGAAGATGAATGAAGTCAGTAGATACATTTATCTTGCATAGTAACAGAAAAAGCCTTTGCAAAGCTACTGAAATATATTTGCCCAGACACGTGTCAATAATTCCATTGTAATAATATTATCTGAAACCAAACCAAAATGGGCATTTTTGGTAAAAAATGATCAAAATCAAGAAAAACATGTTTTAACCCAGATTTCGCCTCAATATGGTATGATGGAATATTTTTGTTCACCGATATAAGATATTCATACACACTCTATCACTCGTCTATTCCTTTGTAACCTCAGTGAAAATATTTCGATAGTTGATAATTTTACAGGAAAATAATCCTAGGATTATATGGCCATCTAAACCACGCTTTCAAACTAGGTTCACTAGTTCGACTTCTCTGCTCGCGAATATTGCACTGAGAAATTTAAAAACGTCTTTTTTATACATTGATCAAGGTAACTTAAAACCAAGAGATTCTGCGGTCACCCTATTAGGGAGGACAGTTTTTATGGTCTACTTAGCTCAGCAATGCTTTGCTGTCTTCGATAATGGTTCATGTACGCTAGAGCGTTCGATAGGAACAAGCGAACAGTATACGAGTTTGCTGATATCTATCGGAGCGTTCAGCAGAGCAGCAGGATTATAAACACGGTCGATGGTAAAACCAAAATCAATTTCCTTTGTGTCCAGTAAGTACATAACGACCCACTCATCAAATACTCAAGTGGTCTTTAAATAAGCATGTCTCTGGTCGTGTCTGTGTGTCAATAGAAAGTAAATAATGTGTAAGTTTATGTTTACATAAAGTGGTGTAATTAGGTTTCAAGGGGTTGTTAATTCAAGCATGGTCGTAAAATTGATTCGATCGATATTTTGGTCAATGCTTTGTATCGGAGCAGAGTTGTCAATTGAGCGGAGCCTGAGAGAGTTTGCTACAGGCTTTAATGGGTTTGGGCTTTGATAAAAGCCAGGTACCTCTCCGATAAAATGCGCTATCGAAGACAGCAAAGCAATGCTGAGCTCAGTAGACCATAAAAACTGTCCTCCCTTATGTAAGAAACTGAAATTTAAACCGAAACTGATTTCTACAAGTTTCTAACAAAAAGTACAACCAAATTAATGTAGCGGCAATGACGTCAGTCAAAAGCTTAAGCGGGATGATAGGAAACCACGTGACCAAAACCAAGCCAATCCTAAAACTCATAATTTGAAACGATCGACTAATATGATTATGAAGATACAATAATTGTCACAAAGTTAATCCTCGAAAAGTCAGTGTAATAGTTTTAAACCATTCAATGAGATGTTTATATTCTTGTTCAAACTTGTTTTGTACATAACCAATAACTAATGGAAATCTGTATGACTTTTGACAAGTGCATTAGTTATATATAGCTCCCAAAGCTTGTCAGAAAACGTTACATATCCCGACTTAAACATTGTGATTGCATAGATGTATGCATCGATCATATATATATATAAGTAATTTAAACAGAAGCGTCAATTTATTACATTCATGGCATACTGCATCGTATTTTACACATAATGGTTTTAAAGGTTCATTCCATGTGGCTTTTTATTGATGCAATATATTTGATTTATGCAAAATAAATTGGCTGTTAAAAACTCTACGGGCAATACACGTGCGATGAACCTGGCAAAACATCCACTGTTTTACCTGCTCACTGACGTGGGTGAAATAGTGACATTTCATAATATTTATTAAAAACTCAAAGAAAGTCGCTGTCGTGGTATATTATTAAAGCGAACTATGTCTGGTGTTTCTTATAAGGAAATTGCACGCAATTGAAGACTTGTAGACAGGAAGATTTGGATTTTAACACATATTCCAATAGTGTTAAACATTATGTTCTTACAAGTCACGAGGGCCCTGGCAATAAGACATTTGGAAGCAGGTATTGATTGTGTATAACTGATAGAGGATACAAAATATATATTTAAAATCTTAATTTAATCAAAATAATGTTTTTTGTTTGTGTTTGTTGTTGTTGCTGTCCTATTTCTGTTCGTTTTATTTTCTAAACACAAATAATTTGTCACTTTAAAGATATATTTTCACGCCTGCTTTAGAATGAAGTATAAACACATTATCAGTTAAACTTGCTTTATGCTTGAGACATATTGCATTTAATTATCCACTCGGATCTTTATGTACATGGTTGGAGTACAGGTTTACTGTTTCTATTTTTTTAATTTTATTATTTAACGATCTTGAATGCTTCTTTGTGGGTGTAATTGGTATATTTCACCTCTTTTGTCAAGTTCAATTGACCAGATTTTTAAATGCACAGAAAAGTATATCATAACAGTAATCTGCTTACCACCATATATATTTCGAACAATTGGTAAAGGTAGAATACATTGGCCAATTATCTGAAGAAGAAATTGATCCATTAGTTATTGAGTAATATATGCGGGAAAAATGTGTAAAGAAAAGAGACGTTTTAGTATTTTACAACCTGAAATGTCTTTACATCGACATAAAACCTTTGATTTAAATAAATGTAAGCTTGTGAACGTCTGCAAAGTCTCTAATGACTTCACAATCTCTCCGCATCATAAATATATGAACACGAATAAAAAAATGCTATCCTGTTTTAGTTAAAACATGATTAGTAGTTAAACACATGCATCAAAAACACCGGGTGTTATGTATTTCATTTACCTCATTGGAAAGTAAACCAAGCAATACCTCGTTTGAGATGTCGATCGGAATCTGTGTAATTTAATTTGTCTGTCTGATATATTAATGATTGAATTGCCAGCTGTTGGAAACAGTCGAGTCTCTATGTTCTCATACAAATGCTACCAAGTTAATAAATGATCACTAGAGAAAGCCGTAGATTTGTATCTTTTATTCACATATATGTTCCAATGAATTATAAAAATATATATTGCATTTATTTTTAAAACGTAAATTGCAGCCGATTGTACCGTTGTTGTTTTTTAATCACTTAGTCAATGTGCATAATTCAAAATCAATTCATTAATAACCTTAGTGAACTTAGCAGAGCCTTGATTTTTGTCAAAAATATGTACAGTTACTGGCATGGCCTGACAGTGTCGGGCATCGTAAACGAGAGCCAATATCGAAATGACGGAGGTTTTCTTCTGGTTGATTGACCACCAACAGAGGGCGCACTAGCGGAGCGCCCAAAGATGGATCATTATATACATGACTGTACCCGCCTCATCTCTTTTACTTATCCACGTGGATCCTTAGATGTGTCGTGCCCCCAAATCACATTCCTTATTGATAATTTTTGGCCGTACATATTGATCACATTGTTAGTAATAGTATTTGATTTGCCAAGTTAAATATGTCTATACTTATGTGATTCCGACATTATGAACCTCTCCAAGAATAATGAGCTTGATGAAATCAAACCAACGCTGGAAGATTTTTTACCATAAACAACGGAGACGTTGAAATGGAACACCAAGAAATCACAGAAAAACACGGCCTCGTGTTTGATTATTACTCTCCAAAACTCTTCAACTCCCACGTAACTAAACACGGGAGAAGGGAGACAAACTAGAAAGGTGTTCTGACACCATCTAAACCATTGTCCCGCAGCAAATGGAATGAGGAATAATTTCGATGGCGTAATTTTAGATTCCTTTCACAATCAGATACCATATCATGTAACCAGCAGAAAGGCAGAAACAATGAGCGGCTTAGGAACCAAAATAGCATATGCCCTTGAATGACAGACATAAGCAGGATTCAGGGAGAATGCAATTTTCTTGTACATGCCAAAATATGCATGGTGTAGGTAAATATAACTATACCATAGTCTGGAAAATGTGTTAATAAGGGTTTTGTGATGCATAATAAATACTATAATTTGGAACAAAACAACTGTTTTCAACGTATCTGCTCGAAACGTCAGTTGTATATTTTGGTTAACATTGTTCTTCTTTGGATTTTTACTAGTACTGCAGTGTTGTAGTACTCTTCCTTCCATGACTTACTTACCGCATTAGTTATATCTTTCCTTGTCTTTGTCTTGTTCCCCAAATCAAGTCGGTATATCTGGCTCAAATCTAAATTGAATACAGATTCAAAAAAGATTCATAAATATTTGCAATAATAAAAACAGTATGTACTGCTCCCACACCAATATCATTATATCATATTTTGACATATCAAGAGACGTGATAGTTAGAACCCTCTTCGTGTTCTCATTATGAGAAACAAAACTCCAGCTGTATTAAATCAGTTCCAAAGCAATCACTGCTTTCATCTTTTATTATGAGATTTGTGTTTACCTTCAAATGAACCAATAACCAGACCAATTCTAGTCTCTATCCCAACCGATATGTGCTCCTTCGTCACTAAACAAACCGTCTGGTGACAACCTCATAGTACGTCTTTTCTGATTGGGTGAACATCAACGCCATAAATACTGGCGATAAATTTTGCTGTCGATCAACGGTGGGCTTCAGCTCATGCATCGGTTGATGGACAGCTTTACGGTTACATAAATCCACACAATGTACGTGGTGGTATATTTCGGGTGACCTCTTTTGCATATCAAATGAATTATACGATCGCTATTACACTCTTAGAATAGTGTATGCCATTTACATTACTTTCTTACTTTGCTTTGATAATGCTAAATTCCCAATTCTTTCCATCTTACAAACAATATTTACTTTGAAGTAGCTACTTGATTATAGGCACACTGTCTTCGACTTCGACAGTCAGTCATGATCTATCAATACATTTGTGTAAAAGGAAATCTACACTTTCAGAAATCATCGTTTGTAATCATTATGATTATTCGCTACTAAATGTATTATGCAACGCGTTATTTTGGGGCAGATTCTAGAAATAATTGATAACATTATATTAACCCTGGAATTACGAGAGTTTTTCATCCGTCATAGATATTTTATCTTCATCTTTATGCACAAACAACTTAAGCTAATCGTATATTCATCCTTTACACTCATTTGTGACCCGGCAGCACAAATGAGCCGTAAATTCCTAAATTGTATTCTGAGTTACGGTGTAAAATGTGTACGAAGGTCATATTCATCGGTAACTTAAGCTGGCCCGACATCCGTCTCATTTTGATAGTCAAAAACTAATCAATAATCCTATTGTTCAAGTGGATAATAAGCTTCTACCTTAGATGGCTATAGAACTTTTAATAGCTCTGGTCAGTCTTTGTTTGCTTTTGCTAAATCCTGTTCAAGTGGTGGGTTACCAGGCATTGTATTTTGTACAGGTATGCATAATCAACAATTAACAATGAGAAACCTTTCTTAAGCCTGGTTGAATTTGGGATGTTTTGAAATGACCGCAAATGATGACTGTTTTATATTTATTGCCAGCAATGTGGAAAAAGAGACACATGTAAAAACGTAAAAAGCTATGATTTTGTTGAAGGAGCAAAGTTTAAAAAACCATAACCCTGCTTCTGGATATCGTTTGAAGTCAAATGATATACCATTTTAAGTTTATGATGTTTATTTTTAAACACGAAATAAAACAAAATTGAACGGGGAGGAATTTACGGCTCATTTGCCGTGGACGGTCACATTTTAGTGATATCATTTTACCCTAGCACTTTACCGGGGTAGGACCGACCATCAAAATAACCATTTTCTACAGCAAAACTATGATTTTTTATTTCGCTCTTGGAGATTTTAATTCTATTTCAAGATATATAGACATTATACATATTAGTTAGCTTAAAATAGTCATTTCCTTTTATATTTAGGAGAAAATTTGGTGAAAATCGCATGTATGTAGAATGCTGAGCCGAATATTAACTTTGCACATTCGTTTGTAGTCAGACGCTCCCAATTTTGCAAGGGTGCGCAGAAATCTGGAAAATGATCTTATTGCGATGGTTAATCTATGAAGACCGAAGCAGGGTTCTGCGCCACATCTGAATAGAGCTACATCAATAAATGATGCTAAAAATGTCTAAATGGCGTGCCGTGGACCATATCAGTCAGTTACTCTCTGTAAAACACATAGCAATATGTGAATAAAACAAAGTATGATTTATAGCTTACGACAAATCGAGATGTTCTGCCTGTGTGTTACAGTTTCCAGGTATGTACTTATTGCCAGAAAGTATTGGGACAGATAATGCACAAGGCTTCATGAACAAATTACTAACTTCATATTTATTTTATTTGCTTAAGCAGTCTTAAAGATAGGTTGCCCAGTGTATATATTTTAAATTGATGAAATGCGTTCATTAAGGGAGGTGTTATGAGCGAACCGTGGTTTGGATTCCAGAGGGAGGGTGCCTGTAAGAGGCACAGCCATCAGAAAATGAATAACTGAGATCGCGCGCCAAATAAACTGCAGTAATTTTCCTGCAGTAAAAAATAGACATAGGTGGGAATCGAACCAGGCACCTTCCGTTTCTGAATCAACAGATAGTATCACTAAACCAACTTCCTATCTGCAATAAAACCTGTGATATTAATTCTTGATAATGTTTAACGGAAAAATCAATACTAATGTACGATGTCATTCAAACTCTAATAGAAGTCCCACAACTAAAGTAGCAATCGATAAATCTGCTCACTCAATCATCAAATAATCAATCGAAAAAAAAAAAAAAAATTAATTAATTAATTAATTAATTATAAATGTAAATGTTAAATCTAAATTAATTAAAAACATCATGAAATAAATATATAATATAAATAAATAAATAAATAAATAAATAAATAAATCGAGCCCCAAAAAATAAATAAATAAATAAATAAATAAATAAATAAATAAATAAATAAATAAATAAATAATACAAAAAAAAATCATAAATTGGTTTTTCTAGGACCTACGCTGGAAAAATAAATCAGCGCATAAGAAAAAGAAACAGACGCTCGGATTCGAACAAGCGACACTGAGAACAGCAACTAAGAAACCACAATGCCTTAGACCACTCGGCCATAGAAGCACACAGTCTTCTTCATGTCAAAAAATATATATTAACCTTTAACGTTGCGCAATATTGGCACATGACACGGGCACATGTCTGTGGGTAAAGATAGAAAGGCGTGCAAAGGATCTATCCCTGAAGTTAATGGTCATTGACATGTAACCATTTTTTGTTTACCAGCTACACTCAACCTATACAAAGAAGTATATTATTAAGCGTTGACGCAATCATGAATGCGGGAAGTATAAAACCATAGTCGCCACTCGTGCACTTGTTTGAGTCCACAGGTATTCCGGAAACAGCATTCAACCCCGAATTCAGAGGTCGATTTTGGGTTGTTACATGCAAATACAAACTAATTATATCATGAAAAAACCCACCAAGAGGACTACGATAACAGAATGCAGATTGGCTCTTAATAAGTATTCAGAGCCAATCTACATTCTGTTATTTACAAAAGCCGACGGTCAAAGTATAATTATAAAAGGAGCAAGACCAGATATCAACGTTAAATCACGGTAAGCCTAAAATCGCATTGAAAACGCAAAAATGCAGTCACAAAATTTATAATATTACTAAATCACCACAACGAATTGTAACGTAGGTATGCAGAAAAGAGTTGTATTAGCAATAACAAAGTATGTGCAAAAGATTTGTCTTTGGCATGTCGCTTTTTGAAATATCGCCTAAAAATATGAAATTTTGGAAAAACGCCCCAAAATTTAAAACAAACACGAACCTTCCAAAATAAATATATATTACCACTCGGCGGCCCAGTCACTACCTGTCGCTGTGATTTGGGGTAACTCGTTGCTTCCCTCGTAACTCGTTGATACCTGTACTTCAAGGTCGCTCATACCCCAGCCCTTAAGTGAATTACTGTGGATTCAATCACACCCAATAGCTTGCCGAGCCTCCGTGTCTCCCATAAGTCAATGACTTATCAGTCGTCGCCAAAAATCTGTTTAGAATCTGTTAATTCCAAGAAGTGATACCGCTCACCTCTCCCATATAATATTACATTATAGTATAGTAAATTCTCTTCTATTCACTGTACGCATACGCAGAAATTTATATCGAGTTTTCTGAGTGGTATCATTGATCACAGCCCAAGCCCAATTGTACAGTGCATATAACGAAAAATACGCAGGTGGTTCAATCAATTGTATTCATAATATTTTAACATGCAAGGTGTCCCAGAAAAAAACCAACCAGAACCCTCATTGCGCCCTCTTTTTTCTCCTATTTCTGAATGTTGATCAAATATGGCCTCGAATGTAAACTTGAGAGTACAAAATCAAAAGATCCTAGGAGTAACAGAGTTGTGGTGGCTTGGACAAGGGAGGTTCACTACAGATGATGAAAGTATGTTCATCTATTCTGGAAAAGATACTGGAAGGATTTCATAATAGAAAGAACCATAGTTTGTGCATTTGTGGTCATGTATTGTACCAATCATATTTTACTTTCAATGAAAGACTTAGATTTTGTTAGCTTAATCAAACAGTGTATTTGTGTTGTGCATTCGTGTGAATTTGGGTAAAATGTGATTTTGGCCTTGAGTCTGTACGACTCGTAACAATACCAATTAACTACTTAACTATCAATAACATGAAACTGGTCGTACAAAACAAACAAAGTAATACAATCAGCCAAAAACATAAAACATAATGAGACCACATACCCTATGAAAAACACTGTACGATAATACATGTACATAAGGGGTTTTCAATAAGTTCGCATAACAAGGTACTTGAAAGAGAACTAGCCACTGTATCACACTGCATACCTTAATAATTATTCACATCTCAATTTTTCTTGAAACCTAGTATGTCAACAAAATGGAAGTCTTCCGATTGCTCCATCAGCAACTCTTCAATGAGGATTCACCAGTGTTGATCACCAGCAAGAATTAGGTGGGTAAGGTAGGATTTAAAATTCTAAAACAGTTGTTACTAACTGGAGGCCATGCCTGGACCACAATGTGGTTGTTTTAGTTATCTGACTCCTCTGCCGTGAATGGCAGCTTGGCAAAGTAAGAATAGGGTACATGACACAATCTGAGAACAGTCCCATTCCTACCAGGAACCTTCTTCACTTAATGACTTGTCACAATTTTGTATCATATATGCCTATAATTCTCGCGTTTCACAATACGATGCGCCGCCAGCGGTTGCTTTTGGCAGTCGAATTTTCGCCTCCAGGGTGTGCATCGACGTTCTAGCTGCTATTGAATTTTCACGCCAGTTTGATAATAAATATGTTGAAAACAGCTCCACGAAGGATTCCCTGTGATCAATAGATAGAAAATGGATCTACTATAGTTGTAAATTTTTGTTTTAGTGTACATTCGCATGTAACATCATTTAATGACCTACAATGATGCATGTTCCTATATTGTATTCGTATTACGCGGGCTTTGGATGTCGACTCATTTTCCCCTGATGCACTGCGTACTTTGGCCTCGACGCCGCGACCGCTGAAACGCGAGGCTTGAGCATTCCTTTGGCAAATGATCTGTCATTAAGATTCTCCCTGAAAAAAGCAACGAAGACCTTGCATAATGGTGGTCGAGTGATGATCTTCTTAGCCGTGGGAGGTGTCTCCATTGAATGGATTCATAATTCTAATGATTAGTGTGTGTCTTATCACCTTTTGGCGAAAAAAATAGATGAACGTTTTCCTCCCCTCATTCTAAGTGTATAAAAAGTGTAGACCTGATTATGTCAAGTGGTATAAAATTTTGTGCATTAAGATTCTGGGATCCCAATCTAGAAGACACCCTGGAATACCCAAAATGTTAATGGATTTATGTTCAGAGTTTTTTATCTTTCTTACTTCGTTCTTTTTTCATTATCAATGCCACTGTACCAGCACGTATATCATTAGTGGTGACGTCGGCAAGTCTTTTAGACCTTAAAAGATCTTCAAGGACGCCCATTCCATCCTTGAATTCGAAGAACCATTTCATTGCTGTTGAATATCAAGGATTTGTCACCATTTAAATTGTTAAATTTCTTTTGATTTTCACCTCCGTAGGCAGAAAATTCCATGATTATCCTGTGTTTACTTCTCGTAGCAGCTGTGAATTTAAGGAGGTAGTTTTCCTCTGCTGGGTGTCCTGCCCATATGCAGTGATGCAAAAATCGAATTTTTGCAATAATTTTATGAAGGAACAAGCTTTTAAATGAGACCAAATTTTGCCGTGCGGCGAAGTAGGATCTGCGAACTTTTTGACCGCCCGTCTCATGTCTACAATATTGCGTGCACAAAAACAATATTTATGTGCCTGCTCTTTTCCCTGATGTTGTGACTCTTTTATTACTCTATGCATAATAAATATTGACTTGCTAGCTCGCTAAGGATTTCCATGTTCTATCCAATTAAATGATTTTTTTTAATATTTCCATAATATTGATTTTCATTTCCCCACAAATATCAGGTATTTTTTTTAATTTTAAGCATAACAAATGAGATAAAACGAAATGGTTCGGTAAAGTATATTTCAAAAATGGAGGGTGTTCTCTTCAGCAGAAACTGAAATATTGCTTTGGCAAATTTTGGTATTGTTATTATCTGCACGTCAAACTAATTGAAGTAAAATTGATTTCACTACAAAGTGTTAAGGCCCAGAACATTTTATAGGCTTCTAAAACTCCTTAAACGATCCGAAGGGAAGAAGAGGACTAAACCAAAATTGCCCATTCTGCAAGGGCCAAATCTCTAAATACTATTCTGACCAAAACACAAACACTTCAAATCAAGCAAACATAGTCCAGAAGTTCCTGAAACGTATTTTAGCCCGGTGTAAACTTCTCGAGTTATGAGCAAAAAGATTAAAAGTAAACGATTTGATTTTGTAATAGTAAATTTTGAATAGTACACTATTTTGTGGGAGTATTTATAATCAATATACAGTTCACACCGTTCAAGGGAAATAAACGGTGCTTTCCCTTCTTAACTCTACAAAAGTAAAAATATCCTTTATTCAAAACTACAGAAAAGAAGCACTTATAACAAAAATAACATAACAAAGAATATAACAAAACACATGTAGAGAATAATAAACGTGGGCTTTATTACCACTTATCACAAAAGTTATTTTTACCATTACCAATAGTAAGCTGTAGAACAACATTATTCCCTGCATGTGATACTATTGTCTTTATTACCAAACCACTTAAAGAAAGATATTTTTACCTTGAAGTTGAGTTTTAATGTGAAGTTGAGATTTGCGATATTACTCGATTGTGATGGCAAATAATGACTGGATTCGACGAGACACTTGTCGTTAAACTTATGAGAAATTACGATTGAATTTGTGAATTTCTTTGGTGTTTAATTGAATTAAAATACGAAACAACTGGTCATAAATTACAGCATTAGTCACGCACACGTTGTTTTGTAATATAAAGTTACAGAAAATGTGATGTAATTTAAGCAATAGGAGGATTCTTACTCAAACAGCTAATGATACAAACATGCGGATTTTAACGGCACACTACACTTAGGAATAAAAATCAACAAGTGACTTTTTAAAAGACATTATCTATAATATTGATATGTATAGTGTTTAATTAAATTGCTTGGCTCGAGAACAAAATTGTAGTGAAATTTCATTAAAATGTTTTCATGAAAAGTTTCATCAGACTATAAACTGAATTGAAGACCTGAGCGCAAGAAGACCGTAAGTCCACTTGGCCCCTCAACATGTATACACTAAAGTTACGTATAGTGTCTTAGGGTTTTATAATGTGCAATACATGTTCAAGGCTGAAAACATCATGAAAGGTAGTGAAAGATTTGTTTTGGCCCCTGAACATGTATAAAACATTACCAAACTATACGAAACTATACGCAACTTCAGTGTATACATGTTGAGGTGCCAAGTGGACTTACGGTCTTCTTGCACTCAGGTCTTCAATTGTAATTAAGATATAGACGATGTAATGCACAATGTACATACCCCAGAGGAACCTTATACGGTGATGAAGTGTAAGTATAATCAGCAGAGTCAGTTTGGAACTATAGATTTTCAACTAGAAATACATGATTTTGGTTTCATGCCAAAAATACCCAAATCGGTAAAATTAGGCAATTTGCATCTAGAAACACTGGGACATGTGACCCAAGAATTATCACGTTCATGAAAGATGGTTCATCAGATCTAATGCATGGACCAAATTTTCTAGATGCTAAAATTTCCCTAAAATTTCGCCAGAATTTGAAAAGTCTGAAAAAATATGATGATTTTTTGCTAACATGTATTTTCTTTGAAACGTTCAGCCAATAAATTTTGGCTCAAAAACGGCTGATTTTACATGATTTTTTTTGCATAAAAAAAAAAAAAATCTTCAAAACGCACATTCTGGGTCGGTCGGGCCCGTAGAACAGGTATTTTTTTTGTCTAATATTTTGAGCCGCTATATTCGTCTCAGTTATACATTGTGGAAATGTTGGGACATATGTCTAAATTTAATCACCATTATATTCCTTATGAGATGAGAGTCCTTGGACATATTTTATTCCATTAAAACATGTTTACATTAACGATACTTATTGTAATTAGTGGATCGTATTTTTCTGGTTGCTGATTAATCATGTTAATTAGAACCATATGCTACAACCTAATTAACGACGAGATCAGGCGATTTTAATCAAATTATGTAATACACTAGGTAAACAACATGATAGCAAATGATTGAATCAACCGGCTCATCACATAATGACGTACCGGAAGGAAAACTGTAAAGTGCAACTCGGAGTAGAACAAGTTGCCGATGTGTGTGTAAAAGAATTGTGTTGTTGTGTTTTTGCACTAATTTTCAATGTATGAAAACTGCTCGTAAGTGTTCTGAACCCTCTTGTACTAGTTTTTATTTCAACATGTGCAACGGACAAATGTCGTAAGCATAGTGTATCACATACTGGCGCATAAAATACTATACGCCAATACGTATACGTCACTATGCGATACATTATGTTTACGAAAAAGTGAACCATACGTGATGCATAGAATAATAAAATACGTGGTATAGGAAAACATAGGAAAATGTATTCCATGTAAGTTTTTGTAAGTGTTAACGACGTTTCCTAGCGCCCAGCTGCTCTTTTTTTTTATAAATAATTTTATAAATATGCATGGGTCGCGTCTTTCATATATATGAAAATAAGAGTTGAATACACTTGAATAATATCAAATAACCTCAAGAAAGTATAAGAGTTCATCCGCCTTGAAATCAACGTAAACAGAGATGCCTTTACCAGAAAGGTGTTATACTACGATAGCATTCCATCTGATTTTTGTCCTTGAATGTTGTCAAAGCTCCATGGCATATAAAACCTCAGTAGTAATGATTTTAAAGAAAATACGTCTGAAACTAGACTCATTCATCATTTGCTTGTATTGCTTCCACTAGGGAGTTTGCATGCCGTGTGTATTGCACACATGAATGGAGTATGCTAGTCATGTTACTCTTGACTCATAGTGTCATCGCCCCGATATTTTCATGGCAGAAATCATATCCTCATGATGGTAGGTCGAATCCACTAGTTCTTCAGCAACCACGCATGGTCATTTTGTTCCGACCTGTTTAATAGTTTTGAGACTATGGGACCTCCGACTCAGCCAATTGACAATAGCCTGGCACTGATGCGCGACAGCTGCTCATCTGCGCATATAAAATCCGAATTTTTGTCAGTTTTAGATTTCAATTCCCAGGCTTGGTTTTCAATACGCGCACTTAAAATTATCATATTCTTTCAACACTTATAGTCAAGTGCAAGCCTTACAATTTGTTCTTTTAGAAACCACAAAATAATGGGCGATATTCATCATTTTCTACCCCGGTAATCAAAGATCTATCATCTGAGTATCAACACAACTCTGCGCTATGACAACTCGGAAAATTCCCCTAGCCCACGTAGAAAAGACAAGAGCGCGAGTGGTTACTTAAAATTATCGCATTGCCACCATGTTGTCTAATCGTTCAGGATTTCTATAGGAACAGTGAGACACTGCTTATTTGATTGTCCACTACACTATATAGGATTTTTATTATGTTTGGTAGTTACTAACAATTAGGAGCGAAAAGAAATGTCAACTCTATTTTGTAAATGGTGATATAGTGGTGTAATAGCATATGATCCTGTGTCATATACTGGGGTACCCGAAAAGGTGGTTTGTAAACATTTTGATGTGCAGCTTGGATTTCAAAACACTGTCTCTTGAGTATTCCTTCACGGCTAAATGCAATTAGGTCTTAAATTGAGGCTAATTTATTCTAGTTTACTCATGTTTTTATCCTGTTTTAAAATATTTGTTAATTATTTTCTTATGACGTTTGGCATGAAATGTGCCAAGGGTGGCTGAGGATTAGGGGGAGGAGGATTAGGGGGAGGGATTCATATCGTAAATTTGATTTAAAACCCCATTAAAATTTTGAATCTAGTAAAAAAATGTCTAAATGGACTCCCAGAAATCTAAACCAAGTAAATAAATACAGAAGTTCATTTAAAAGACCAATACTTGCTCAGAATGATTTTAAATGTGGAATAAAAGAGGTGGGGGTTACATCCTCCCTACTTTGTGATTGTTTTTTGCCCGCACTCTCTCATTTTTTAAGCGATTTCCATAAAAAAAGGTATCAAAATGCTCAGGAGGATGAACCACTTCAAATGAGATGTGTAGGTAAAATGTTTGAACCATTTAA
>NW_027305876.1:0-26521 GCF_039555335.1 Amphiura filiformis | reverse complement strand
TATGTTGTAAGGTAGGGACTGAGTCGAATTGAGTCCCGCCTGGTGGCAGTACCCGGCAGGAATTCCATGCCCGGATACCCGAAATTCCAACAAATTTTTTTTTAAGTTTTTTTTTTTCGGTTTTGTAGTGTCCCTGGACCTAGACCTAAATGCTAGGATCATTCATGGTTGACCTAAAAAAAAAAAAAAAAATTGCATGATGTTTTGTGTTTTTAAGGTTAGCGAGAGTTTTCATGCGCTTGATTTCAGAGGCGTAAGTTCATAACAGAAACAGCCATGCAGAAAATGAACAAGCATGCGGGACGTAGGCCTACTTACAATAGAATATCGATCCACGGTCAAGACATGAAAACGCTTATGAAACTTGGCTTAGCTCGTGCCCGGAGCTCGGATGCGGGGGGTGGTGGCACAAGCCGTTTCGTAATTTTCACAAGGATTTTATAAATTTTAAAATTGATTGGGGGCATTTTGAATTTATAGCCTTGATATCTTTGATGAAATCAATGCTGCTATTCCCCTGATTACAAGGGTAGGCAACAACAACAATATCAAAAAGCAATTATTTGTAAATCGAATTTGGGATGAAAATCAACAAGACAGACTTAGCAGGCCTACAAATTTCTGAATTATATAAAGTGAAAAACAATCAATCACGATTCACTGCGCTCAGCGAATCAATCAAATAAAACTAAAAAGAAAGGAGCAAGAAAGAATAAAGAAATAGTGAAAAAGAGAAAGAAAGAGAGAGAAAGAAAATGAACGAAAAAGAAAGAAAGAAAGAAATGAAAAAAAAAAAGAAATGAAAAAGAAAGGAGAAAGAAAAGAGGAAAGAAAGGAAGTAAAAATGAGAAAAGAGAAGAAAAAAAAGAAAATTCAGCCACACGGAGACTCGAACCCACAAAAATAGTTCATATTAGATTCCCAGTCCAACGCTCTATCCACTGGGCCATAGCTCAGCTCACGCAATTGACTGTTCTCAAAGCGGATGATATTACTGTAATTGGATGCAATTACATATGATTACAATCGCGTCCGCATTATGGCTCTTAGAATAAACACGCATGTCGGCGCTGAAATTTTGAGCGAACTGATGGAGGAAAACCTCGTTTTTTGCAAAACTAGCTTCAATTTGGAGTGAAAATCAAATGGAATAGCAATTGGCAGAATGTTGAGAAATAATGTAGGTATTAAGATGTCTAAATTAACGTCTCGTAATCAAGATATCGATAATTTCACAAACCAGCTTTTTCTCAAGCAAATTCTCCAAAATTTTCCCCAAAGCGGGCTTTTAAAATTTAATCGGTACTGTATTTGGTTCTTCCCCATGGCAACATTATTTCTTTGATCGATTTGTAATACAATCTAAAAAAAGAAAACAATCGCTTCGGTGTGGATTTATACGGAGCGCACATTTGAAAAAAACCTCATGGAGCGTGTTTTTGATCTTGTGTACATGGTGGGTAAAAATGCTTTAAACGAAGGATTTTCAAATTTATTCTAATAATTTGTATATAACACACACAAAAATGTTAAGCTACATCCAATGCCCCAACATTTCACTCGCTGCGATATTTGATTACTGAGAAAACGCTGTTTTAGAGAACAACTTTATACGTCTTTTATACGTTTTTTATACGTCTCTTTGTGTAACCTTAATATGAAAATTGATAGTTTGTATTCATGTCATACTCGATTAATGATATCAAAATGCATTGAATTTGAATGCATTTTGAGTATGACATGAGTACAAAATATCAATTTTCATATTAAAAACACAAAACATCATGCAAATTTTTTTATTTTTAGGTCAACCATGAATGATCCTAGCATTTAGGTCTAGGTCCAGGGACACTACAAAACCGAAAAAAAAACTTAAATTTTTTTTTTTTAAATTTGGTATCCGGGTACCGACCGAAAAATAAACGGGTACCGGGCACAAATTACCCGAAAATCCCAACCCTAGTATGTTGAAAGGGTACTTGTACGCAAAGTATTGTCATAATTATGTATGCTCTGCAAGCACAAAAATACACTCCCGTGCTCATTTACAATACTTAATTTGACCATGATTATTCTAAGTTCAATTTACCTTTTCCCCCTGATCCCCATTTGATCGCCCCATTTTAATATTGTGTTTACGTTCAAGTCAGTATTGAGTTTTGCACACGGACCTATGATTATAGGTTTATCGCCTACAAAACTTGTTCTTTTGCTAAATTTCGCTTGATTAAACTAGTCTAATTCAAAGAAATATACCAATAAATGAATACTTGTTAAGCTTCAACAATTACTTTCATGATATTGGGTGATCGGTGCATTACATCGGCGGATGAAGGAAAAATCGGCCGATGCAGATCATTACCGATAAGCTAATAATCGGTCCGATTCGGAAGCTACCGATCTGACCGGTCAGTCTCTAGTTAGGATTAGCTTACACAAAATGGATTTGTTGCTTCCTCTTTAAAGTTGCTCCAAAAGTGAATGCTTTTAAAACAAGAAACAGGGAAGGAAGTTCCTGTTTGGATATTGTAAATTTGTCATTTCAGTTTGAAGCACTTATCACACATGATATTTCTGAGCTCCGATTATGTTGTGACAACATCTGTTTGGATTTTGCCAACTCTTTTATGTCAATTGGTTGCCAAAGTTAAGATCTGAGCAAGTCAGAAGACCCTACGTGATGCCAACACATCAATTGACTGTGCCTAAAACATGCACTAAAAGAAAGGTACGCTCAAAGTGCAATTCCTTTCATGAATGAAATTGCTAGTATATTTTTTCTGCCTCCGCAGGAAGTAGTTTGCTTTGAAATTGACACCTAAAATGCGCACATTGGCGGCATGTAAACCCGATTGTACAAATTGATATTCTGACAAGTACTCTAATTTCCGCCCAATATTGAGAGCCCAATATATATCCCCACCTCTCTGCGCCATACATAAATTCGCCTATCGCCATTTCCGAATGTTCAAAAAGGTAATCACGCTTCCTCAGCATGTGCAATAAATTAGCATTAAAATTAATCTTATTCTATAGGGATTCTAGAAACACCTAGCACGTGGCGCCAATCCCAGACAAACGAGAACCTAGACCAATAACTTTGACTCGCGTAGTGAAGCCGACACTGCTTAGCAAACGAATTTGACAAGGACGCATACCGGACGCAAACAAGCGAACATGTTCGCGTCTATGGAACATGTTGCATTTGACGCGGCGATAACGGCGCAGTAATCACGCATAAGCAGCGCGTCAAACATGTATGCGATATTTCTCCACGCCTAGTAACCCCGTCAATCCGTCAATATCACCTTGGATACGGGGCTTCACCTCCCGCTGTGGTAAAGGATGGGCAGTAATAGGTCTAGGTGGTATGTCTATGGCGCCAATGGCATGGGTCTATCAAGTTAATGAATTATGCATTAGAATATTTTCAAACTCATATGTTGTATAATTGAAGACCGAATTAAAAAAGACTAGCTTGCGTATGCCGTCATGTCAACCAGACCAAAAATGCCATACTGCTCAGGTCAGCAACCAATCACGGCGCGCCTTTGTCATGACGTCAGACGCAAACTAGTCTTTTTTTAATTCGGTCTTTAATTATAGGTTGTAGCCTCAGCGCTCATTAGCAGCTTTATCGTAGAAGACAAGTTGGAAAACCGTTTAATATGCTGTGGCAATGGGAATACACATCAAACAAGGTTTAATTTCATGATTACATGAAACCTGATTATCAATGCAAAAACTTTGGCTGCAGAAGTTGAAGCTGACGTTCATGGCGACACTTTGGATGTGATAATTTGACATCATGGATTGTTTTGTGCAAAATTGGAGGTATTTTTGTGCCGCGGCGAGTCAGCAGACCAACTGGCATGCATGCTAGGCTCGACTAGGCCACATAATGATCATGATGCATTTGAACTGCAATGTATGGTATGATCGCCTAGCGGCGCTTATGGCGGCTTCATTGCTGTTCAAATACATATAGGCCTACTAAAGTATTGCAATTTTATTGCGTTGATATAATTCGGAATAATTCGTTTTGAAGTATTTGCTTCCCCAATTCCCATGCATGGTTGGTCATGTTGGTGGTATGTATGTCAGTTTTTTACATTCTACTGAGTAGGCTACTGTTGCAATATTTTTGCATGCATACCCATGACCGTTTCAAGACTTTGACTGAGAATTTTGCTTTTTGTTTGTTAAGATAAAAAAAAAAAAATTTTGTTGAATTTCGGGTACCCGGGAAGGGTATTACCAACCCGGGTAAGGTAATCTCGGGCGGCTACCCGCGACCCCGCCCGAAAATGCCAGCCTTAGGTGTGAGTGGGAGTGTGTGTGAATATTGAATAATGAGTTTGATGATGTCCTTCTTCTTCCGAATTGATGTCAACTTCATTGATGAATGAAGGCTCAGACACGGAGTGTGTGGCAGGTTAACTAGTCTAAATTGATTAGGGCTTCTTTAAATGCTGCTGGAGATGGTGCTTTGATGACTGTTTCAGGTAGAAGATTCCACTCCCGGATAGTGTGGGGAAAAAGAAGCTGGTTCGGTGATAATCAGTACGGGAGTGTGGTATGTGGTAGGGGAGTGTGTTTTCAGAGCGCGTTGGTGTGGTGAGGTTTTTGAATGTGACAAACTGACTGGGTTTAACAGCAACATGGTTGTGATAAATTTTGTAAAACATTGAGAGTCTTGCATTCCGTCTTTCTGCCAGAGTAGGCCATGATAGAGTTTTGAGCATTCCAGTTCGCTGTTTTTGAAATTCACGATATAATACAAATTTTATGACAAATTATTAAAATTTGATATTTTTCACATTTTGATATATAACAGTCCTCGAAGTAAATTTTATAAATCTAATGACATATTCTTAAAGTGTATGCAGCTGGGAGGAAAAGCTGACGATCAATTGAAAATTTTCACATTTCATATTGAAGATATGGATTTTTTCCCCCAAAAGACCTATTTTTTTTGGTGTTTTAGGGAAAAAAATCCATATCTTCAATACGAAAGGTCAAAATTTTCAATTGATCGTCGGCTTTTCATCCTACCTACATACACTTTTTGAGTATAAATCATCAGATTTATAAAGTTTACTTTGAGTTCTGTTAAATATCAAAAATATCAATTGTTAATCATTTGCCATAAAATGTGTATTATACATTGCGAATTTCAAAAATCAAAATTATTTGATATCAGAAGGACATTCTTCGTATTCAGAATGCAATTCGATATGTCTGATGTGCTCTAATGTCCCACAATAAATGCTGTCCAAACGTTCATACCCCAGCCCTTAACAGGTTCATATGGAGTTATTTCGGAGTATGGGCTTACAATTATTTTGCAGAGAATACAGTAGGCCTATCCATCTAACCTGTACTATTTATGGAAGAAATTAAGGTTGTGAAGGTATCCTTACAAGTACAGTGACATAACAAAGATCTATAATACGGGGGTACATGAATCTGCATTCAAGGATTTCAACGTCTGTTCAATATTTGCTTTAATAATGGAAGAATTTAACTTCAACACTACACTATTTTTTGCTCACCTGGAACGTTTTCACTACAATGTAGTTCGACTAGCATCTTCAGCAGATTCACTCGGTCGGACATCCGGGAACATTGTCCCCTTCGTCCCCTTTGCACTAGCGCGCGCATATAGCAACCAGCTCGAGAAAGGGGAACTGCACAGTGCGCACACTGGTTTTACAAGGCTATTTCCCCTTTGTGACGTCAGCCCAACCAAGAGAATGGTGATGCTGTGATAATATCTTGTCTAATATCCACTCAAATATTTGTTTGTTTTAATCATGTATGAAATACTATTGTTCTTTTGCAGTGGTTTAATAGGGAGAAGCTGGGCAATGATATTTGCAAGTGCTGGGTATACGGTTTCACTTTATGATATTGAATTCAAGCAGGTAAGGTACTAATGCTCTGCATGCTAGCCATAAGCTTCAACTTAAAAAGTCCATGTTTTGAGATATTTTTTGAAAATATCAAGATCTATTTTAAGAATCACTGAACCAATATTATGCTTGTTTGTACTCATTTTAATGCATTTTTTTTGCTGATTCAAAAAATGATCATGAAACTTAACAATTTTAAACATTTTGGATTTTTTTTTGTCGTCTGCAGTCGACACCCACGTGGAGAGAGTTAACGATGCACTTATGAAATTCATTTTTTATAAGAGTTAAAAGTCCCAAGTTTATGCAGGAGTAGAATTTCGCAAGCTGCCACAAGAATCTGTTTGGATTCTCGCAGAAGAATTTTGTTGACTAAAAATCCCCCCGAAAGCAACATGAGATTCTACTCCAGTCTCCTGTTATATACATAAAATAAACCTGTTAACACAAACTCCTCATGACACAAACTAAACTCATCATCCCGGACAACTTTGTGTTAATGAGTTTCCACTGTATGCACAAGAGACACCCTATCTGTGATGTTCATTGATTTAGAAAACAAATTTTTTCTGTCATATTGCATTACAAACTATCCAGGTTGAAGATGCCATAGAAGACATCAAGAAACAGCTTCATGACCTCTACCGGCAAGGACTTCTACGTGGAGACCTCTCTGTTGAAGAACAGCTGTTGCTTATAACTGGCAGTAATGATTTGGGGGAAACAGTCACAGGAGCACAGCATGTAATAGTAAGTAGACATAGCTCGGGTCTATATTGAGCTATTCCAATTGAAGTCCATACACTTCTTATGGAACACATGACCGGGGGTACTCAAGTTGGTTTGGTTAGGGGTGTGCTGCTGAGAATTTGAAAGTTGTCCCATCAATATACCAATTTTGCAAGAAATTTGAACCCATGGATATGCAAATAGTCACAAAGTGTCCTAGTTTTTACAACATTTTCCCTAAATTTCGGGGAAGTTTCCCGAATTTTTGCTAAAGTAAGTCAAAATTGAGCTATTTTAGCCAAAAATCACCAAAAATTTTGAAAAAAAGAGCCAGCTACACCAAAATTGGCTTAGAAAAGGGGTTACCTATAGGGCCTATATATACCGAAAGGTCTCATCAGCAGGCTATGTTAGCACATCTATGACAATGACAAAGGTACCAAAATCTAAATTTTATAATTTTTACGATTGTCCGGATGAGCAAATCACTGAATGGGCCTTTAAATGGAAGCTACCCAATTGTCTATTCTATTTGAAACTCATACTCCCTCTGTGGAAGACTTTAGCTAAATCTTGCACAGGGGTAGTGTGGATTTTAAATGGAATAGCCCATTATATTGTATATTGGTAACATTTATCTCCTTGTTCTTTTACTTTACCAGGAATGTGTGCCAGAAAATTACCGCTTAAAGAGAAGGTATTCAAACAGATTGAGCAGTTTGCCGATGATCACACAGTGCTTAGTAGTTCTACGTCATGTATACCAGCATCAAGGTTTACTGAAAGCTTGAAGAGGAGAAACCAGTGTATTGTAACACACCCAGTAAGTCTTATGGTGCATGCATACACACCCCACACACCCCTACATATACTACGCCAATAAAGTATCCTTACACTTGGAAAAATAATCACAATTTCAAAACTGAACAATATTGGGGTAAAATTTTTTAATAGATGTGCTATCTAATCCTGCACATTATGACACCAAATTGAATCCAATGTGACCTCAAGAAGTAAAGTTACAAGCAATTGAATAGACGAAGGTCCCGTTTTAAAAGTGACAAACTGGCCTATAAAAAGCACAAAAAGATTCCAAAAAGCGAAACAAAGAGACAACACAGTTTCTTCAATGAAGCGTTATTTAAAGCAGTTTTTATTTCAGTTTTTACTTCTCTGTACTTTTCATAACTTTCATTTTATTTGTCAGTTCTTTTGTTTCAGTTTTCTTTTGTTCCTTTTGTTTTAAATTAAAGCCAAGCGCATAAATTAGCCATTCACCACTCAAACCAGATGTCTAGTCTGTGGAGTTTTGAATAGGCCAGTTTGTCACTTTTAAAACTGGACCTTCGTCTAATCAAATGCTTGTAACTTTGCTTCTTGAAGTCACATTGGATTCAATGTGGTGTCATAATGTGCAGGATTAGATAGTGCATCTATTAAGAAAACAAATTTTACCCCAATATTGTTCAGTTTTGAAATTGTGATTATTTTTCCAAGTGTAAGGATACTTTATGTAACAGGTGTCAGTAAATTATTTATGAGACCATCAATAATATACCGTAAAAATTTGTATAAGCATATGTGCCTGTTAATGAGTTGCTTGGACAGGAACAAACTTTTAGGGTAGTTGAACTTTTCATTTTTTCTTTTGGGTATACAAATATCTGTAACCATGGTAACACATACCATATATCTTCGAATAGTCGCCCGGGGGCGTTGCATTTTCCAAAAGGGGGCTTTTGTTAGAGGTCATTTTTAGAGTGATAATTCCTGCATAAAATTATTAGGTTAGCTTTCAGCTCATGCTGAAATGACGAACTATGAACTTAGGAACGATGACTTCCGGTTCACTTCCGGGTTTACGATCAGATTTAACTACAGATGCCTTCATCGACCATGTGTGCACCTTGGTAAGCTTACTACACAAGATAGCATGGAACTATCAGCATTTTTTAAACATATTGGTTGAAAACATGGTGGGGGTGTTTATCAAAAAGGGACCACTATTCAAGGATATACAGTATATTTGTAGATTAAAAGAAAAAAATTGAAATTACATGATTTGATAAGAGCATTGTCGTTTTATCCATCTTGCAGGTCAACCCACCATACCATGTACCACTAGTAGAAATTGTCCCATCACCCTGGACAGATGAGGACATCGTCCTGAGGACAAGGAAGCTATTACAAGAAATAGGACAGGTTCCTGTAACGCTTAAAAATGAACTACCAGGGTTTGTACTCAACAGAATACAGTATTCAATCATCAACGAGTGTTATAAATTAGTTGCGGTAAGTTCTAAATAATGTTGCAGTCCAGAGAAGATTTCATACCCTTCCCAGAATCCTTTGCAACATTTCATCAGATGATACTCCCATTGTGGGGGGCAGGTTGTTCAGTTCCCCGGAATGGAGTCTGATTTCGGTGTGTAAGGTGCGGTTTTAGCATTTTCCCCCGAATTTTCCCCGAATGACCAACAAAAGTGGGGGGGACACATGCCCCCCCTGGCCACTTCCTTTTGCGCATGCCAATGTTACTTTGTACAGGTTCCCTTTGTTTTCATGTTGAGAATAGACTGGCTAAACATAGGCAAGAACATATTTTGTAAGATCTGGATATGCTCTGTTCATTGAGGTACTTTTTGTCACTATCAATTCAACCCATGTTGCACTAGATTAGCAAATCAGTACAGAAAATTGAAATGGGAGAAATGCATTGTAGGAAGTGTACAATATCTTCTCTGGTTGCAGTTCAACTGAGGGTGTAACTTATCAGGTAATTGTGTGCCCGGGGTACCATTATGGGTGGGATTGCGGGTACCTGTATGCCAACGATCAAATCAAAGAGTAGTGCGAAATTTGGGCTCAGAAAATGTCATCAAATTGTTTGTCTCCAAGCAGTTGTGTGTGAGTTAGCAATGATATTTGTGAAAATATTTAATTGTGAGTTACATGTAGCAATGATATTTAGTGAAAATACATACCTGCAAAATATTTGTTTGACGTATGCATATGGTTGTGATCTTTAATATTGTTGAGTTAAGGGGTACTACACCCCTGTGGTAATTGACTATTTTGCATTTTCTCAAAAATAATAACACACTGATAACAAAAGTTATGTATATTATTGGGGCAAGGAATCCGATTACTACACTGAAATTTCAGTGACTAAAGACAAGCGGTTCAGTTTATATGATAGAAAATGAGGTACATTCTAGCGGTACCTCTTTTCTTATCATAAATAACAAACCACTTGTCTTGGGTCACTGAAATTCCAGTGTAGTAACTGGATTCCTTGCCCTATAATATAATACGTAACTTTTTGTTGCCACTGTGTTATTAGTTTTGAGAAAAATGCAAAAATAGACAAAATTTATCGAGGGGTGTAGTACCCCTTAATCTCAGGAATTGAACTCTGGCCTCTTGGAATTGGATTTTGTGGCTGGGGTCACCTCATTATAGTTTGATCAACTTGTAATAGGCGGGAAATGTTAGGCTTTTACCTCTACGCCAAAAAGTAAACCCATGTTAAGAGTGTTATTAGGTGACCTGTCTGGTCTATATTTTGTGTGTTAGAAAGTAGACAAAGTATAGGAATTGAATTAATAATTCTTGATGCTTCTGGCAAGATGTCACAAGAACACTCTCAAAATAAAACATTTTGATATAAATCTGCGATGTTATAAGGCCCGCCGATTACGAGCTGATCAAACTGTAGTGCCATTGAAGTTAATGAACTAAGGCAAGGCCTGTAAACCTATGAAATAATGACCAAGTGTTGAAATTGGACAATAACAGATTATTCCAACTAAATGTGGAGCCTTACACCAAGATTGGAAATAAACGGGGCTATGGGTCTTATTTCAGGTCCGTTACTTGCCTGCTGTAGCTACATGTTTTGTCCGGATCCATAGCCTGTTACCATAGAGTCGATATACTCAGAAAATATGAAAACCAAAATGGGGTTCTCTGCAATTTGAGGTCAGAATTTGAGCTATTGTTGTGGAATGAAAGCTAAAGAACTGTGCCATTGGTTATTAGACCACTTGGCCTTAAATTCTGACTGTTATTAAAACATGAGCAAGTCCTGTTTTGTAAAAAAGAGTCCCAGTTGCAACTTAATTCAGGTGAACCAGGGCTCACTTTTTTCCCAAACTGAGTCCAGGTAGAAAGCTCTTATTTTCACCCTTGCCATACACACATTTGTTGGGGGCATTGCAGTGTCCTTCTCCATGAGCAAAACATGGCGGAGGCCAAGTTCTGCAAGGGTGACCTACCTCTATGATGCTAATATGCAGTGTTCGATTTTCATCTATTTTTTTGTGTAGCAAAAATTGCTACTCACTTTCAGATTTGAGTAGCAATTCAAAAATTTTGAGTAGCAGTTTGTTTTCACCATATTTTATCGATTTTTTTTGTATTTTCTTATCTTCTCACAGATTACTCAATCCCAGTACTCAATGCTTAAAAAAATGTTATGCAACTGCAGTGTTGCAGACCGAATGTGGTTCAAAATTCGCACCTAAACTTCCTAAGCTGATTATCGTGTGCCCTTTCTAAACATAAATTTTCCTTCAGTATTAATCAAGAGAAGTCCTACATTTTTGAGTAGAGGAAACTCACTAATTTATTAGCTGAAGCATTAAAATAATGTGAGGAATCTATGAAATCCTAAAAATCTTGTATAATTTTGGAAGATTGTCACCAAGGACACACGATATTTCCATCTCACCACTGAACTATACACCATATAAACAGTGCTACTTCTATGACGTCATAAAATTAATATGCACGTTTTTAGTTATCTGGTAATACATGGAAGTTTGTAACACAACACGTCATGGAAATAAATTTGCATACAAGGGAGGATACTGTATTTAGTTTAATGGCGTAAACATCACGATTTAGGGACTTTTGAGTCATATTTTTGTGGATTATTTTCTTGGAAATAGAATTTATGGAAACATTTTTGACTTCGACAAATGGCAACTTGCAAATGATGGTATATCAGCGTGGTTCACGATCGCAAGTAGGCATTTTTCCCCAATTTTTTGGAATCGCATTTTTTGCTACTGGTCTGTGTAGTTGAGTAGCAGTTTGTAAAAAATGACTCGCATTTTGCGATGCGAATCCAGGTAAATCGAACACTGCTAATATGACACATGTTTTGTCTTGTAGGGTGGTGTAATGACAGCAGAGGATGTAGACAAAGTGATGACGGCAGGTCTTGGTATGCGATATGCCTTCTTAGGTCCATTTGAAGTCATGCATCTCAATGCTGAAGGTAAAGTGTGCCCTATATTTTATGTTATATACTTCATTAATATATTCTTGTTCATTGATTGGTTAAAAGTGAATCACATGACCAAAAATAGTTCTACCATCAGTACTCCTATCAGTAAATAGTCCTTCTAAGCCGTAAATAGTATTTTCAATGTCCGGGATGAGCCGTAAATAGTACCTCCACGCCGTAAATAGTACTTTTGACCATGTCTTCCGCGTGTGCGCATTCGATGTGACGGAACAGTTCACGCACACAAAACTGCCATAGCGCTCATAGCGCTGCTGTAATTGGTTAGCCCGATTTTAGCCTATTCGATTTTTTGAAGGGCAAAATATAGGTTGTGCTTAAATTGATCGTGGTGTTCACTCAGGATAGAAGCTGGAGAGTTAAAACGTCAAATAATTTTCTTTTAACCAATCAATGAACAAAGAACATATTAATGAAGTATATAAAACAAATATATACTGCCTTTATTCGAAGTTCTAGTATACAAATATTGACTGCTACGAGGGGCATGGTTAAGATTATAGGCCCGCGGTGATCTCAAAACCATGCTATGACCCGAGGCGCAGCCGAGGGTCATAGCATGGTTTTGAGATCACCTTGGGCCTATAATCTTAACCATGCCCGATAAAGCAGTCAATATTTGTTTTATATACCGAATGGATACGTGGATGTTGCGATTGCGCAGTTTGATCGGGACGCACGTGACCGGTCCATAGTTCATTTCCATGGACCGGTCCATAGTTCATTTTGAGGGCATAGTTAATTCAATGACTGCACATTCAACCAATCAGATGACAGGAATCTATATATGAGGTATATAATTAAAACTATGGTCCCTCGTTGAGATCAATTAATACTATTTTCCTTCGGGGCTGCGCCACTCAGGAAATTAGTACTATTGATCTCACCTCGGGCCCGTAGTTTTAACCAGAACCTCTCATGGCAGTATATATTTGTATATTATTTTGTGTCTTTATAGATTTTGTTGACTATTCCTGGTTGTGTAAAGCGCCCAGAGGCATTTGCATTAGGCAGTATATTAAATCTGTCATTATTGTTATTATTATTATTGTTAGTTTACTAAAAAGAATCAGATCAGTGGGCTATGTCAGTTGAAATCAATCCATACACCCCCTATGGAAGATGTGACCTTAATCTCCCATACAGGGGGTGTATATTTCAAATGGAGTCGCCCATTTGGGTAACCCCATTTGTAATTCACACTCCCTTTGTAGGAGATTAAGGTCATGTCTTCCATAGGGGGTGTATGGATTTCAATTGGAATAACCCAGTTAATATTTACACTGGGAGAGAAAATTAGGATGAAACTCTTTTTTTTTCTCAGATAAGAAGGGGGGTGGGCACAAAGTTTGAAATGAAGGAATCCCAGGCCTGGAATGTGTTTCACCAAACTATTAGCATATGGTAGCGTAAGAACAAATTTGTGTACATCCATATCAAAACGATGCACTTGTCGGCTGCTACATGTGTCTCATTTCACATAATAACTAGGAATAAATACCAGACTCATATTAAGTGTAGATCACTTCAAATCATCCCCAAGTCAAATTGTACAAGGAATGTTCTCTGTATTCCTAATCCATGTGACTTGTGATGATTTGAAGTGATCTTCACTTCGGAGATGAGTCTGGTATTTATTCCTAGCTATTATGTGAAATGAGACACATGTAGCAGCCGACAAGTGCATCGTTTTGATGTGGATGTACACATTTGTGATTCAGAACAGCCCATAGAGCAGTACGGGTGTTAACTATGACAGAGCTATCACATTTTCTTTCATCACATCTAACCAAATCATACTTCTGGCCTACAGTTTCACTGGGATTAAAAGAAAAATATCAGCTTACGTCTGATGTCAAGACAGGCAGGTAAATAGCACTTGAGATTTTTTCAACTGCGTGGGCAACAGCAATGGAGCTGCCCAGCTAGATGAAAAGAATTTTACTTGTTATTCAGGCATGAGAATTTACAGGTTCAAACTCATAGTAGCCATAAAAACGAATAAAAACATCCGTCTCTCAACAGGCGATATTCAAAATTCCTGGGCGCCGAAATTGTCAAGTGCAATGACGTCCGAGTAATACAATGAAGATGGACGACAATTTGGCACAAATAACTATTATGCCGTTGCACTTAGACAATGTTGGCGCGGGAATTTTGAATATCGCGTGTTGAGAGCCGACTGTTTTTATGGTCAATGTGAGATTGTTTTAAATAAAACCACATGATTCGTGCTTGATAATTATTTTTCTAACATATAAGGCATAATCTCATCATTGCCGGAAACAGCTTTATTCTTTTACATCGATTCAATTTGATTTGTGCAGGTTTCGGCAACTACATTGAAAGGTACGGACCGACGATCAGAACTGTGAGTAATACGTTTGGACCTCCACCGACCTTCATCGGTCCCGGAACGGAGAAAGTCAAGAAACAACTAGAGGACCTCATTCCGTTAGATCAGCTTGAAGAGAGACGCCAATTACGAGACGCTAAAGTAGCCGCTTTATCAAAACTTAAGAGGGATTTGAACTCATAACAATAGGGTGTTAAGGGCTGGGGAAATTTCAGATGCTGTCTTTATCTGTGGTTGAAGCCCGAGGGCGCCACTTGTATTTCTTCACGTTGTCACCTGCAAACGAGGACTTTCAAAAAGTACCCAAAGCAAGTATTTTTTATTAGTGTAAAATAGAGCCAAAGCAAGCAATACACGGTCGTTGTCCTACCCTAAGCAAGTAGTTTGCTGTTATGAGTTGCGATGAACACACCTAAAACAACCGGTAGCGATCAGTCAAGAGGCTTGAAGAAACACCTGTGAAAAAGCACATGTTTTGAGGAGTTTTTGAGTACAATGAATTTTACCTTCATTTCAACTGAGTTTTGTTGGCATCTTGGTACGAGATTAGCTACCTTTTTCGAGCAACATCTGTGCGTTTAAGATACCCTTTCCCCCATTTTTGCTGATTTGGTACCCTTATGGAGGTACTCGCATATCATGCCCAGCCAAAAAAAAAACCCTTTGTACTTGTTTTTTTTTTATGCGGGTGATATACAACTTGAAATACAGAAACCCCTGGGGTAGAGGCTAGGCTGATGATTGTGAGGTGGTGAGTTTTTATTCCATGTGTTGTATTGTTGAATAACATATCCTGGGTGGAGCAGTTGAAGGGAGGATCAGTTAAGCGTGTTATGGCTACCATGGCTGCAGTAGACTGTCCACCCTTCCTCTCACCTTGCCTCATCTTCTCGGAAGTAAGACATATGTGACACGATCAAGGGAAATCGCTAATATTGATTTTGAGATACATGTATTGGCAAAGAAAGTGTTAAAATTCTTTTGTTTTATGTTGTTTTCAGCAATTGATAAATTCCTATAACTTCGCAAAGAAAGGTCGTATCAACATGTGGTTTTCAGGTATTGAAAGTACCAAATCTCCTCTTTAGAAATACATGTAAAACTCATTTTTGACCAGGGTCGACATGCGACTCATTCCCCTTGATCATGTCACATATGTTAGTGCTTCCTGAAGCAGAGAGAGTGCTTCCTGAAGCAGAGAGAGTGCTTCCTGGAGCAAAGGTTTATGTAGACTGCACAAAGAGATTTGACCCAAAGAGAACCAACTCGGAATTGCCCCGTGCGAATGCTACATGGCAAATCCACCATATTGGTTTCTCACGCATGGAGGCCAAAATGGTGTACCGCCAACATTTATTGACAAAGCATGAAATTGAACAATAATATGCATCATTAAGCTAGAGCGTTACAAAGGTTTATCAGAGCATGGCAAAATAATCTGTGGGTATGTTTTGCCCTCCATGATCGATACGCAAACATGGTTTAGTTGGTTCTCTTTGAGTGTAATCTCTTTGAGACTGTCTGATTGGGCTATTCCATTTGAAATCCATCCATCCCCTATGGAAGAAAGGACCTTAATCTTCCATACAGAGGTGCAAGTTTCAAATGAAGTCATGTATTCAAGTAATCCCATTTGAAATTCACAACTCATGATTATTAAGTAGCCATAACATATTGAAAGCCTTATTTCAAGTTGTTTGTGATGATGTCGGGGGAAAAGAATTCATCCAATCGAAAATGTTGTTATCATTGGCGGAGAGTTTGTGTTTATGTAGAGTGATGGGAATTAAGGCGGCTGCAGAGGAGTACTGACTCCGCCATGTTTATTTGTCGCTCATGGAGGCCACTTAATGTACCTCCGCATTATTTGCTACACCCCGGCAAATTTTGATTCAAAATTCACGGTTGTTTGCCTTATGTGTGTAATGTGTCATGGCAAAATGCGCATGCGCATATCTTTGAAATGCTCAAACTAAAAGACGCAAATTATCGTTTGATTTCATGGGGTCTTGCCGATAAATGGCAGCGGTACATTAAGTGGTCTCCATGAGCGACAAACCAAGATGGCGTGCAATTTTGTGTTGGCAATCTTTGAGTATTATGTCTTTGCCACTCACAGATAAACCCCATGGTGAAGTAGTTGGTCTTGTGTAAGAGGTGTCTGAATTGGGCTATCCCAGTTGCAATCCAATACACCCCTGTGGAAGACATGACCTTAATCTATCACACAAGTTAGGGGTGTGAATTTCAAATAGATCCACCCATTCCGGTAACTAAATTTAAAACACATACTCCCTGTGTAGGAGATTAAGGTCATGTCTTCTATAGGGGTTGCATGGACTTCAACTGGAATACCCAACTGATATTTTGTAGATACATTTTTTTCTATTTTAATGTATACAGTTTTATCATGTAGTGTATAATGTTATACTTATAGAGGACTATACCATTGTAAGTAATTATTCAGGTATTAGCAAAATCATTGACAATTCATCCAATCACTTTTCAAAAATCATCAGTTGAGAGAATGAGTGCACTTGACAAATGTGATGTGTCATGTCAAAATCAGACACTTTTGGGCAGGTTATAAATTTTGAGGTTTTTACATATCTTAAATATATAGAGATATTTTGCTCCATAACGCCATTTTCCCCAATGAAATCGGACATTCCTAAGCGAAGATAATGAGTTCGTAAGTTGAGATATCGGCCTTTAAAAATATTATTGACTATGTTGAGAGTAGGAATTGAAAAATGTCTCAAAAATACAAGATGCCAGTTATATTCGGTCTGAAACTATCAGACAATATTTTTAACATTAATAACATCACAAATTAAGAATAAACCCAAATTGTGAAAAAAATCACCCCGGCAGATTTTTGGCTATTTCTCCATTTACGATCCTGCCCAAAAGTGTCTGCTTTTGACATGACACGTCACAAATGAATTTTGAGGCCTGGGTACACCATCCAATAATTCTGCACTAAACAGGGTCTCCCCTTTGAATAATGAAATGTCCCCTTTGTAGCAAGTGTGTATTTTGTTTCAGTTGGTCATTCCTATCATGTGTAACATTCAATTCATGGTCTATGAAATAGATTCATTCATTTCACTGGTTAACAAAATAAATGTTAGAAATAGTATTATTATTATTATTATTTGGAGAAACTGAGGATTGTGTTAGGCAATGCCAGGTTTATCTCCTGTCAGCCAGGCTTTAAAAGCCATAAAATGATTTTGATCAAATTTTGATTTTGTTATTCTTTGCCAAAAATTGGTGCACTTTTAGAATCTGGCATTCCGCTCATGTCATACACCCTCTGATTATCACTATGAACCACAAATGGCCTCATCCCATTAATGGCATAGTTCAATAACCTCAATAAAACAATCATAGTGCAAAATTTGACCTCAAGTTGCAGAGTGTGAGTTTTTGTACCCAAATTTTCAAAGGTCATTCAATGAATAAACAGATGTATTGGGGTTAAAGAACTTTGCCCTGATAGATGAGCATGTTGTGGATCCTAAGTGTATTTTGAGAATGTTGCATATTCACAGAATAATGCATAGTTCATGGATGAAATAATATTAGTAACAACTGTCGGGAATATAAGCCGAAATATTGAGGTAAAGTGAAAGAAACCCCACTTATCTTGGCTGCTTATCAGTGGTGCTCTATGGGGTATTAATGTGTTATTACTCTGTTCTGCACATTACAAATATGCCATAAAATCACAGGTTTGAAAAAATTAGTATACAAACATCATACATTATATACCTCAAAATAACATGTCTAACTTGTGTGTCCAAATTGGACTACTTTTGAAGTTACGTTGCATCAGGTGCAATTCTCACTGGCACAACACCTTATTTTCGTGCTTTTGGTTTAGGAAATAATAGATGTCTCTTTGTTGTCAAACTACAGCATTGTGTTTTACTTAAATACATTTTTTTCATACCCCATGATAAGGGGCTGTGCAATGATTATTTGTACCTGATGGACGAGGCTCAAATTGGTCAACTATAACTTGAAACCTTTTAATTATCTTATCATGAGATGCGAGCGCAGCGAGCAGAAAATTTTGAATGTAATTTTATACGTTTTAAGAGCCTACTGCTGCTATCCGAACAGTGTCCAAAAAATCTGCTAAAAATTGCTTACCTCCATTTGACCTGCCAATAATCCTTGCTCCCCCTCTTTGCCCAAAAAAGTTTGCCTCCTTTAATTCACTCAAGAAGGGGGTACATATCGTTATTCCACCGCCTCTGAGCCAAGACGTTTTACAGTTAATACAGACATAATTCACATTTATTTGCTATCTGTAGATATGTGTTGAAATGTCTGCAATGAAAGTGGATGAGGCATCAAATATCCAACATCGGATCTTTGAGATAAAGGAATAATTTGTTTGGCATTATCATTGTCAGTGTTTTATAATTTTTAGCTCATATAAGTGGTACATCACTTAGCCTATTATGTTTGGAACAATGATATGAAATCTCATATATCATTGTTTCCATCTGTTTAAGTGGCATATTTTCTAAGCACCATGTGGCCTGTACACAAAGCTGAAAGATGAAGGTCAGCCAAATCCAATGGTATTTGGTACTTAGTCTAGTTAGGTCAGATGGTTCACAACTATGATAGTGAAAAAATCAGGTGACCCCCCTGGGGGAAATTCCACAACCCCCTAAAATTGGCCCTCTTTTGACCTGCCTCAGAATTGATATAGCTTAAAAATGCCCAACATTTGACATCATGAAAATGTACTTTGAAATAACCTGGGTCTGACAGAAAGTTGAACATATTGGAATTGAACCATGCTTTATAAGATGACCTATTCAGAAAAAAAATTAATTCTTTTGATATAATTACGTAAAATTATGGTGGAATTTGGGCAAAAACAGGATTTTTCATAATTTTGAAAGTAGCTAAAAAAGAACATTTTCAAATCACATTTTCTGCTATATTCAGGCTAACATTGGATCAAACCTTTTGGATAATATAACCAACATGTTGTACTTCTGAAATATGTTTAAATTCGCGTGGTACTTTTTTCCTATACTGCAGGGGAGTTTGTTGATTTTGGTGGATTTTCCGTTTTTTGCTTGCTTTTTTGTAGACTTAATTAACGTTTTCCAATGTATAACCATACTAATTATCTTACATTCACAATACGGCTTCAATTCTCAACCAAGGTTATTATTGATTTGAGTTTGATAACTATTTTCATGTGGATTTTGCTCTTTTATTATAGTGGAATTTGTTAATTTTCATGGAATTTGCATATGAATCTCCCTGCAAACTAATGATATGAAACTTGGGTTTCTTAGATTGATATGATAATTATTTTGATTGCTGATTTTAGAAATATGTTTCCAATAACAGAATATGTTTGTTTTGTGTTAATGGAATTTGTGTTTTCCAAGGAATTTTTGTAAAACATATTTTCGAAAGTGGAATTTGCAACCAACATTACACTGTTTAGGTAATAAATCATTTTTTAAATAAAATAGACTAATCTTTAGTTAAAAAACATTTATAACAAAACAAAACAAACACCACACCATACTTCATATTATCTACTACCAATGCAATGGAATTTTCATTTCTTTTCAAAGGCGAATTTACCAAATAACATGTACATGTACAGGTACTTTAAGCATGGTCTAATATTGAATGTGAATATGTACATGTAATGATGTACGTTTACAAGATCTCAATATCTCATTGAGCGTGAAACTCACACATTCAGGGACTTTATCAGGTGTCAGGTCTATTGCCATTTGGTCTAATACCTATTTTATCTACAGACTTGACATTTAGTATGGAATATGTTCTCACAAAATTCAAGGACTGGGCTGGAATTTTGGACTTTATGCAATATTGTTCTGTTATTGTCGAATGAACTCACGCTGCTTCTTTGTGTACAGTAAGATTATAACATTTCATCTGGCCCCAGGGGGCCATTCAAACTTTCTAAGTGCGTACCACTTTTAAGAGCCATATTTTTAAAGCTCCTCCCACTTTCAAAACGGGTAAATTACAAGTGCATTTCAGTTCTGATGAACACCTATTGGTATTAAGGTTCAGTAAGCATCACCTTAAAGCTCAATAAATTTGACAATAATGTTGCTCAAATTCAGAAATTTTACCCCCACAAAAATCCAATTCAGTCTCCTTAAAACCGCCATTTTAGCGGGCATTTTAGACTAATTCACTACATTAATAGTAGTGCCATAATATAAACTAATGGAATTTGGAAAGCACATTTTCTGTCAAATAATTATGACACACCCTGATTAATATTTAGTCTGTGCGGTTTAAGCAGACCCCTTCCAGACCAGTCTTGGAATTTTGCAAAAAAATATTCCATACAAAATATCAATTCTGTATATACAAAAGGTCTAGTACCAGAAAGGCTAATTACCACGTCTAATAATCATATAGTCATTTAGTATTATTGTTTGGTCCAATAACCAGTATGTCTACTGACCATTATATACTAATAACCATTTGGTCTAATATTTTATTATGAACAATTTGGCCTAATTACCTTCTGATCTAATAACCGTTTGGTCTATTAATCGTATGGTCTAATAACCAGTTAGTCTGTACTATGTCGTGTATTTGCCAAAAAATTCGTCTACAACTGTAAATATATGTAAATGAGACGAGCATGTGTATAAACATACTACATTCATCAAAACTTACGCATTATTCCTCGGAATTCTCAGAATTAATATTGTTTATTATTGTTTATAATGTACCAAAAAAGTTAAGAAGAAGACATGCGACCTGCATGTATTGAAAGTGACATTTTGCCGGGCTATTTGTTCTTCTTTTCCGGTCTTTACAAGGTATATAAATATATAATATAACCGACACTAGGCTCTTGCATCATGCATCACCGGGGGTGCCACAGGCATGGGACATATGGGCCAGTACGAGTCACCTGCAACTCCAAACATTAAAACGAAATAGGTTTGCCTGTTTACGTCATTTGCATAGAGTTGGAATACTATATGTATTATAGGCCTGTTTATATAATCTCTGTTTATGAAACAAGCAAAGGCATCCTGCTTTTTTATACGACCACGGTAACCCCGGCCTATGACCTCATCATGTGTAGTAGCATCATTGGCGCCTACATAGCCTCACACGTGCTATTAGACCAATCGGCTAGTAGACCAATTAATTAGTAGACTAAATGCTTGTTAGACCAAATGGTTTGTATACCAAAAGGGTAATATTAGACCAAATGGCTATTAGACTTAATGGTTATAGACCAGATGGGTATTAGACCAAATGGTTCATTGGAATAAATGGTTTTAGACTTTTTGGTTATTAGGGACCGCTCACAAACACTTGTTGGGAGGGTGGGCTGAAGCAAAAGGGTGGGGCCTGAACAATTTTGATCCTCCTTGGGGGGGCTTGAAAAAATAACCACAAATTTTCCCGGAAAATTGAATTTATATGCTTTTCTATGGGGTTGACCCATATTTCATGTCAAAAAGGGGGGAGGCCTGAAATTTTTGAGGTCTGTAAAGGCGGGCCCTGAAAAATTTTCGCGATGAAATTTTTTGGCATCAGGCCCCCCCTAACAAGTGTTTGTGAACGGTCCCTTAGACTATTGGGTTTTGGTCGAAATGGTAAATAGGACCAAATTGTTATTGTACCAAATGATAATGGGACCTAGTGGATGTAGTAAAATCTAACAAATTCTCACACATCAAATTTAATTTATTAGGGATTCATTTATGAAAACCACGCTTATACCAGAACATTTTGTGATACTATACTATTTCTTCATCAGATACCATTATTTCTCCAACTGAAATCCTCACGCAAATCAGCCGGTCCTAAACGCTGGGCCATATCGCCGTTGTTTGGTCTCAAGCGCGCCGTTAGGTAGCGCGTATGTGGGCATATGAATGTAAATTATTGACCAAATACAGCCAAAATGGGATATTTGGACATTAAAAAGTCACTTCTAGGTAAAAACTTGTACTCAGTTGTTATTAATAATCTACATACTGATGTTATATAATATTTTCTTTCTGAATAATACAGATTGTAAATAGTATTAGACAATATTAATATGCTCATTTTGATTTTGTTTATTTACGAACTAATGCAAAATGCAATATTTTAAAGACCCCTCAAAAAAAATTGGAAAAAGATACCACAATAGAGAAAGCATTTTTTTATAGGCAAAGGATGGGAAATGTTTATCTAAAAAGGTCATATCAAACTCAGCCTGAATAAAGGCAATAATTAAGTTAGAAATTAGGTAAAATTTGCATTTTTTCTCATTTTCGACATTTTGAAAATATGGCTATATTTAGTTTATGAAAAATCCACCTTAATGAAATTGCTGGCTTCTGCAAATTTGTGAGGAGATTCACTAATATATGTATTTTCAATACCAATTTGTTTGGGACCTGTTGAATTATGGAGTTTCCTACAATATTTCCTGGAAATGCGATGAAAAACTGCTTTTAAAACAGATTTTAGGTGATTTTGGAGCGATTTTTAGGGGTGGTCATATTTTTAACAGGGGGCTCCAGAGAATTTTTTAGTGTCGTGATTGAAAAGTGTTATCAAAACCTATCAATGTCCCAAAATATTATTGATGGCGGCCGACCTTCATCTTTCACGTCTGCAGGAAATTAGAAAATATGCCACTTAAATGTCTTCATGTTTGTAAAATATGAATAAATTAGTGTCATTAACATGTTAAAAGATGATGAATAGGTTTCTTTTGTGTGTTATTATTCTGGGGGGTGCTGGGGGGGGGCACATTTAGTTTTGGTGGGTATGCTCCCTTGGAATTTTGAGGGGGTGGTTCTTTGGGAGCTGAAGGCATTGTGGTAAAAGGGGTCTTTTGGAGCTGGGAACAGTCAAAATCAAGGGTCTTTATTGGCTTTCTGGTTAAAAATAGCCTGAAAAAATACAGAAATGTGAGGAATAAGTAATTCAGGGTTCTTTTGGGAGCTGAAATTGTTAGAATCAGGGTCTTTCAGCGCTCTTGTTTTGGTAAAATTCATGGATCTTTCATAGCTGCGTGGTCCAAAAACGGGTGTCTTTCAGGAGGAGCATACCCGTATGGTCTACAGTCTGTCTACTCTTAAGTACAAAGTACCAACGGGGACGCGGAGGCACACATTGTGCCGACTTTGAAGGCACACATACCTGCAGCAGAGACGCAGCACCACGCACTGTTAACGTGCTGTATACGCGCATGTCACTTTGTACTTCAGAGTGGACAAACTGTAGTACCCCCCATCCACAAAGGTCCACTTTATGCTATTTTTTTTCCAATGAAAAGGTCCAAATGTGGAAGAAAATTTTTCAAAAGATCCACTTTTTTATGATATTAGTTTTTGCAGAATTTCTTTTACAAATTAAGCATACTGCAATGCTAGCCATCCAGCGCATATTATTTTTCCACAAGGTCCTATGCACACGCTTGACGTCGTACGTGATGATTAACGCATAACAGGAACCTCACAACAGATTACAGATATTCAAATATTTAAAGGGGTTTAGGTCTACTTTTCACAAATTAGTGCTAGCACATTTCATTCGATAAAGGTTCACTTTTTGCAAGTCCTGCACCGGCTTGATCAACATGCCCAAGTGATTTTTCTGAACTTACTGTAAAGCTATTTAATTGCGCTAGTACTTAATTTTGCTAATTCCTAATGACCACCATTATTAATTTTGCTAATCCAGGAATTCATGTTTATAATTCAATGTAAATTTGTCAAATTTGCAGGTACCGTATTCATTCCAATAACCGCCCAGGGAGCTGAACAAAGTCATTTTGGGTGGGCGCTTATTTTTTACATTGTTTTAGTGTTGGTGCGCTCTAAAAAAAGGTGTCCATATTTTGCCAGTTAATGGCTACCGCCGGCAAATAAAATTCAATTTTGAAGTTAGAATCACCTGAAATGAGATTTGGCTTTTTACAAGTCATTTGCAGGTGGTTATTGTTATGTATTGTTAATATCTATACATCTGCCCACTATTTTGGACACTTTTGATGCTCAATTTCCCACATGCATGCATGTATAGGCAGTCGACATGCTCAACAGGTAACAACATTGGATGGGCGGTCAATAATTTCACATTTTGCTTGTTGTAAAGTTGCTGGGTGGCCGCTTACAGGGGCATGGGTGGTTATTGGAACGAATACGGTATTTAATTTCACGAATTAAGGCCCTAGCAAAATTAAGTGGTTTTACAGTAATTAAGTCTTACAAAACATTGAACATGTGTAAGTAGGATCTCCATAGAACAAAATGTGTGCAAAAACTGCTCTACTCAAAATCTGCATGTAGACCCCTTTGCCAATGAGGGCAAACATGGTAAAAAAAGACCGACAATAAAATGAATAAAATTCTTTTTCTTGGACTTTCCTCCAGAGGACCCCCTCTGGATCATCCTGAGAAGCACTGAAAAGGAAACTTGACCACAATGATAACTGCAATACTGCCATCTCTTGACCAAGATAAAATTTTGAATCTTGAGGGAAATTTATGATCAGAAAACATTTTACTTCAAATAAATGTGACATGATCAAGGAGCTTCAAGGGGAATGAGTCACATGTCGCCCTGGTCGAAAATGAGTTTTACACATGTTTCTAAAGAGGACATTTAGGGCTTTCAGAAACTGAAAACCCCATGTTGATACAAATTTCTTTTGTGAAGTTACGTCAATTTATCAATCGCTGAAAACAATATAAAACGAAAGAATTTTAACACTTTCCTTGCCAATATCTCAAAATCAATATTAGCGACATCCGACTCATTTCCCTTGATCGTGTCACAAATCTTCTAGAAAATGAGGTCTTTGGGGAAGTTTTAAGATTTATGTCAAAGACAGGACATCTTTCAATTATGATGTTAGTAGTTTACTCCCGGAGTTTACTAGGATGTGAGCAACAAAGTCAAATGTTCTTCTGACTGTTTTCTGTGATTAATGTTCATACTGTAGAATTCCATCAACATGAATATTAAATGCCTTTCTAGGGGTTAGTTAATGAAAGGCAGACCAGACACCCTCAAAAACATCATTTTGAGTTTGAGCAACTATATTACTGAACCAGCGGCTGTACCGTACAAACATGTATCAGGCCATCTGCAATGAATTCATAGTTTCCTCTTGGAGATCTTGAGAAGGGAAGAGGTCAAATTTCATTATTCATTATTTCATTATTTGCTATTTTATATCGGTCTATTCTTCATCTAAACAGTGGCGTAGCATGGGTCATCATATATAGGGGCACTGACCATGATTGGGGGGGCACAAGCCATATTTCAGCAATTTTCCGATGGGATTTTGCATTCAATTGGGGGGGGCATGCCCTTATGATTCTACGCCACTGAATCTAAACATACACAAAATTGGCCTATTGTCAAGACTAGACAAGACAACTTTTATTCAGCAAGCTGTAAAATCCTGTCTTGATACTGCCAAAAACTCCCGAGTATGTTTACATGAAGGCAATACCTTCCTATCCCTCTACGCTATTTATCCCAGCTTTAAATTACAGAGAAACCAAAAGTTTGGGGAGTCCAAACAAAATTCCTTTCGTTGGGCAGGGGGTAGTCAAAAAGTCAGATTATGATTGCAAGAAAACTAGTTAAAACATTGGTCAAAAATGATCTTTCGGGTTGGAATTTTCAACTTTTCAAACTTATGTTAGACTTAGAGGAAGGAAAGGGCCAGTCTCCTAATTTCAAACTTATGTTGGAGGGAGGGCCAGTCTCCTAATTTCAAACTTATGTTGGAGAGAGGGCCAGTCTCCTAATTTCAAACTTAGATTGGAGGGAAGGAGGGGCCAGTCTCCTAATTTCAAACTTATGTTGGAGGGAGGGAGGGGCCAGTCTCCTAATTTTAAACCTATGTTGGAGGGAGGGAGGGGCCAGTCTCCTAATTTCAAACTTATGTTAGAGGGAGGAGCCAGTCTCCTAATTTCAAACTAATGTTGGATGGAAGGAGGGGCCAGTCTCCTAATTTCAAACTTATGTTGGATGGAGGGAGGGGCCAATCTCCTAATTTCAAACTTATGTTGGATGAGGGAGGGGCCAGTCTCCTAATTTCAAACTTATGTTGGATGGAGGGAGGGGCCAGTCTCCTAATTTCAAACTTTTGTTGGATGGAGGGAGGGCCCAGTCTCCTAATTTCAAACTTTTGTTGGA